>NC_068939.1:97931682-98081682 GCF_016801865.2 Culex pipiens pallens
AAAAAAAGCAGAAAATATTTTTGTAATTAACAAACCCGAGTTTACTTGCTCCATTCCTCAAGCAAGAATTTTTTTTTAAATCATCATTTTTGAGCAATTTTCATTCGCTAAGGACACCTACCGTAAACTGGGTTGACATTGACAAGGTTCCAATTTATTTTAACATGTTTAACACATTTTTACTTGAAATAGTTATTTCAACTGTGCTTTTAAAAAAAGATATTTTCAATTCCTAGGTAACTTTGATAGTCACTGTGTTTCTTGCCAATTATAAACTAAAGGTTGAGTTGTTAATGTTTAATTTCGGGTGAGTTTTCAAAAAGCTGTAAGAGCCACCGTGATCTTCAACACTAAATTTAATTTTTCTCAAAATTGAAACAATAAATCATTTATCTTTAATTTAGAGCACTTGAAGGATATGTAGATGAACAATCTCAAGAATTTTTGATTTTTTTTTTCGTTCGTAGGTCAAGTGCCGTTGAAAAAAGGGCTTTGTTTACAAATGGTTCTTACGTCTTTTGCCTTTCTTACAAATGAAAGGTTTAAGGTTTGCTTTTGGAAAAGCGCAGCCTTAGTAATGGCTGCTTTTAAAGTTCAATTTGAAAAATGCCATTCATAAAAATTTACCTTCAAAATCCGATTTTCTAATTTTTGAAATTATTTGATTCGTTTTTCGGTATAAAAAGCAACTTTTGAGCTTTAGAAAAGTATTTTTTTAACTCAAAAATCACCATTTAGGCTATTCATTGCAATAACGATTTCGCTATCACACTTTAGGTGCATGCTGAAAAATGATATGTCACTTTTTGTTGATAAATAACACCAACCAAAAAAAAATTCTGCGCAGACTCAATTCGAGGAGAAGCATGAACTTTGGGGTCCCCAGAATCACGTGCATTTTGAATTTATCAAAGCCACGTAGCCCAGTGGTAACGCTTCCGCCTCGTAAGCGGTAGATCGGGGTTCAAATCCCGGCTCGGACCAACACAACTGGTGATCTTTTCCCTTCTGGAATCGATTGCTTAGTAAAGGGAAGGTAGTGTATCGTCACAAACTGGACCTTATCACGACACCTTAGGGAGGCGACCTATGGAATGTTAACATTAACCTTAACATGTTAACATTAAGTTGAGAATGAAACTGCCACTGAATCCGCTTTGTAAATGCCGGCCCCGATACTCTTCAAGGTTGTTCCCCTTAGGAACTGGGAACCAACGGGGTACAAACTAAAAAAGTGTCAAACGATAAAGTGACCAACGCACCAATTTCAAGTGGCGCTAACAATGAGATTCACAAAAAATCGTTGAACGATTGATTTTCTTCCAATCTCTCGGGAGCGATTTTTTTGTGTGTTTCGCCACCTCTCTCTTTCGCGAGTGATGAAAGTTCGCAAATAATTTTTTACATCGCAACTTATAATCATCAACAAATGGTCCAATTTTCAATGTTAAAAAAAACAAACATTTGTAAACTTTTACGTTTCAAAAGAGCCAAATATTCAATGTTATATTGAATGTTGGTTCGGTTGTCTTGATCCCAAAATTATAAATTTATTTATTCAAAAATATAATAAAATATAACAAATGGTTCATGTTTCAACACACATACATTCACACAAAAAAAAACAATAAAAGTTTCCCTTTTTCCAGAGACTCGCTCAACGCCGAGAAGGAAGTCACCTCGGGGGCTTCTTTATTCTCCGGAATCGGACCGGCGACAGTGGCCAGTAGTAGCACCACCACAGGAAAAAAAAAAACAGCAGTCCAAAATTAAAACAATAACAATAAAACGGGTGCTACCGAGGACTCGTGGCTAGCGATGCTCAGTTCGGTTCAGTCTGGAGAAATATGTTCCAAACAGGACAATATGGCATTGTACTGCTGCTGTTGAAGCAAAGCCAAATTTGGTACCACCAGAAGAAACAAAACAAAAAAACGCGGTTGAAATGGGCCGAAAAATGATCGGAAATGAAATCGTTCCTTATTTTGACTAATCACTGGCAACATAATGGGCAATTGTGTGGGAAGAACATGGGTTTGGTATAGAAAGGATTGATAAGCTTAAAGATTTTTTAAGTTTTCCTTCAATTTTGGAGGAATTTCAGCTCTTGTAGCTCAATATTAACCAATTTTGCAACGCGTTTTGTTACACGTGTTCAAAAAATAATTAATTTGAACTATTTCTCCCTCTCATTTGTATTACCCAAACCTCGGTTGGTCCCAAATTGAGTTGTCTAATATTAGCCACTATTAGTGGGCAACATCCAGAACCGACGTCAACGTTCCAGCAGCGATGAATACACGTCATCAATTACGAGCCTTGGTTCATCCAGTCCAAAGGAAAAAAAGGGGGTCGAACAGAGGAAGTTTTGATTACACTCCTATTTATTTCCCATTCTGCGCTGTTTGGCCAGATAAAGCAGACTCCTTTTCATCGACGAACCCAAATTGGCCGCCGCCGTCGTCGTCCTGTCTAACGTTGATCGCAGTAGGCGTCCAAATGAATCTCTCTTCAGAAACACATCGACTTGTGACTTGTGGAGTTTTCGGATCGATCGAAGCCATCCTTAATCCGCGTGAAGGTTTTTCCCCCTGGACTCAGTAGGCGGGAAGCCGAAATCAGCAACCGAATCGAGCCCGAACACGTGGCACCATTATTGACTGCACGTGTGTTTTGGTTATTTCTTTTAAAAATTTCAATTGTTCACTCCGGAGCGACTTTTTTGCAGTTCAAATCCGCCGGAGTCATTCAACTTGAGCGTTTTGTCGTGGAAGAGTTTTTCTTCGGGGCTTCCGAGGGGGCAAAATATTTTCGTTTAATCTGCAAATAAAACATCGCTCTAATATGATCAAAACACTACTCGGAGCGGAGCTTGGGGTGCCAGCAAACCGGTCACGTGCCAAGTTGTCCGCGGGCGGCCCCGGCACCCAGGAAGTGAGAAAAGTCGGGACTCTCGGCACGGGGTGCACTCCTTAAAAAAGTGCCATTTAGGACGTTTTGTCAAACGCAAATGATTCATTTAGTTTGCCGGCCGTTTCCTGTATGCGTGTGTGTGTGTGTGTGTGTGTGTGTGTGTGTGCGAGCGCTTATCTTGGGAGCGGGATGGATGGCTCTTTGGGCGATTGAGTAGAGGTAGATGGCATGGTCACGTTGGGGTTTCCAGGGAAGAAGAAAATTACTAAAAAGGTTTTTGACTCCCATCAACTTAGTTTCCTTTTCCTGTTCAAACTGTAGTCCTAATTCAATCCAGTTGACGGTACTTGAGACTGTTTTCCCATAAAAACATAATCGATCAAAAAATCCTTCAGGAGATACAGATTTTTGAATTTTCATCCATCATTTTTGTATGGACAGCTGCCAAAGGAGAATGGGCAAATTTGTATGGGAGCTGGTCCAAGGATGTACACAAACCGGACCAACTTTTTTCGAAAGATCTAGCCGAGACATGAAAAAAGTCTTCTGGACCGACTCTCTAAACCCCGCGGTTCAAAAGTTACAAGCTGTTGAAGTTTGAGCATTTTTAATAAAAATGTACAAAACTAACTTAATCCACCTATGTGGCTGTTGCCTTCCTCATTTTTTACCAACATTTGGTGATATGATGGGTTTGGACACAAATTCTATCTATCTTCTATATATATACAAAATTTCGACCGTTTTGTTCGAACGCGAATCAATTCAACACGGAACGTCCGATCGAGGTGCTCTTTGTTGCGTTGGGTTCGTATGGTAAGTTCGTGAGTGCCAAAAAGTTACAACCGATTCCGGAAAATTTGCAGATTGTATGGGAAAGGTTAAAATTAAGTTTTGATCACAGGAGGCTGAATAAGCAAAAAAGTCAAAAACGTCAACAAACGAAAAAAGGCAGAACGAAATTTGGCTTTTTGATTACCTAACCAACGATCGGCCGGAAGATGGATCCGGACATAGTTTACGTACATTTAAGTGAGATCCGGCATCAAAAAAGTACATAAATATCACTTAAGTGGTCATAACTTGAGGCAGGGTTGCCAGATCTTCAATGTTCTAGACTCATTGGAAAGGTCTTTCAATTACCTATCCAACGATGGGCTGGATGATGGATCCGGACATAGTTTACATGCATTTAAGTGAGATCCGGCATCAAAAAAGTACATAAATATCACTTAAGTGGTAATAACTTGAGACAGGGTTGCCAGATCTTCAATGTTTTGGACTCATTGGAAAGGTCTTTCAATTACCTATCCAACGATGGGCTGGATGATGGATCCGGACATAGTTTACATGCATTTAAGTGAGATCCGGCATCAAAAAAGTACATAAATATCACTTAAGTGATCATAACTTGAGACAGGGTTGCCAGAACTTCAATGTTTTGGACTCGTTGAAAAGGTCTTTTGATAACCTAACCAACGATGGGTCGAGTGAGGGGTCTGGATATAGTTTACATGCATTTATGTGAGATCCGATTCGCAACTCTGACACTTTTTTATACGTAACTTTTGAACTACTTATCGGATCTTCAAACAATTCAATAGTGCATTATGGGGCACCAAACCGGATCGAATGCAACTTATTTGACTCAAATCGGATCAGCCAGTGCCGAGAAAACTTGGCAAGAATTTTGAGCACCAAGGGGAATACGCACACACATACACACACACTCACAGACATTTGTTTAATTTTCGATTCTGAGTCGATAGGTATTAGAGTGTAACAAAAATGAATTTTTGGTGGGCATTCAGGGGTTTGTTCAGATGGGCATACTGAGCCTAAATCCCAAATATGAGCTTGATTGGACGTAACAGGAGCTGGCGCTCCGCCCTTCAATTTTAAATGGGATTTAACCCGTAAAAAAAGATTTTTTCATAAATGTCACTTTTTGAGGCATTTTGGCCACTAATGCGTTTACCAAAAACATCACTGGCGTGTAGGCCAGATCCTTGCGCATCTTTTGGTATATATAACATTGAAGTTTGGAGCATCCTGGAGCTCGGTACAGACCTTCAAAGTTTGGCATTTTTTCGAAAAATCGGCCCCGGCAAAAAAGATATGCGTCGCACCTCGCGACGCCCGAGACGCCATTTGATTTTGCTGGGACCGATTTTTCGAAAATATGCCAAACTTTGAAGGTCTGTACCGAGCTCCAGGATGCTCCAAACTTCAATGATATATATACCAAAAGATGCGCAAGGATCTGGCCTACACGCCAGTGATGTTTTTGGTAAACGCATTGGTGGCCAAAATGCCTCAAAAAGTGACATTTTTGAAAAAATCTTTTTTTACGGGTTAAATCCCATTTAAAATTGAAGGGTGGAGCGCCAGCTCCTGTTACGTCCAATCAAGCTCATATTTGGGATTTAGGCTCAGTATGCCCACCAGAACAAACCCCTGAATGCCCGCCAAAAAGTCATTTTTGTTACATCCTAATAGGTATACATGAATATAGGTCTACGAGCTGTTTTTCAAAAGTTCATTTTTCGAGCAGGATTATAGCCTTACCTCAGTGAGGAAGGCAAAATGTACAAAAAATCGTATTTTTGCTATTTCTAAAATCATTCATAAAATCTTCATTTTATTATGGGTTTTGATCATATTGACTTCATTCGACGCGTATCAGCAAAAACTATGAGTTCTGATATGTCTTAGCATGATTGACACATGACTTTTCTTGTTTTTATCCGTTTGAACAGTTTGTGCAAGAGGTTTATTATAGAAACAAGTCGAAAATTGAAGATTTTGAAAACGGATCCTACCCACACTGTTTCAGTGAGTATGGAAGACTACAGTGCAATGTTGTAACAACTTATTGGGATGTTCTGAGTCATCCGAGACTCCCTTGGAGTTAAGACCGGTGAGTCTACCGCCGTAACAAGCAAGAGGTCGACGGGTTTGCTGGTAGACTACATTGCTAATGTGTTGGAATGTTCTGGGTTATCTTAGGACTCTCTAGAGTTTAGATCTGTGGGTCTACCACCGTAACAAGCAAGATTTTTGACAACGGATCATACCCGCATAGCTTCAGTGTGTGTAGTAGTCTATTTTGCTAATGTGTTGACATGTCTTGGATCATCCTAGGTTTCCCTGGAATTAAGATCTGTGTCTACTAACGTTACAAGCAAGATGTCGACCGGTTCCATACTCACTGAAGCAGTGTGGGTAGGATCCGTTTTCAAAATCTTCAATTTTCGACTTGTTTCTATAATAAACCTCTTGCACAAACGGTTCAAACGGATAAAAACAAGAAATGTCATGTGTCAATCATGCTAAGACATATCAGAACTCATAGTTTTTGCTGATACGCATCGAATGAAGTCAAGATGATCGAAATCCATAATAAAATAGAGATTTTATGAATGATTTTAGAAATAGCAAAAATAAAAATTTTGTACATTTTTATTAAAAATGCTCAAACTTCAACAGCTGAGCAGTTCTCTAGGATTTCGGTCATTCGATTTTTTTTGTATTTTTTAATCCGACTGAAACTTTTTTGGTGCCTTCGGTATGCCCAAAGAAGCCATTTTGCATCATTAGTTTGTCCATATAATTTTCCATACAAATTCGGCAGCTGTCCATACAAAAATGATGTATGAAAATTCAAAAATCTGTATCTTTTGAAGGAATATTTTGATCGATTTGGTGTCTTCGGCAAAGTTGTAGGTATGGATACGGACTACACTGGAAAAAAATAATACACGGTAAAAAAAATTTGGTGATTTTTTTATTTAACTTTTTATCACTAAAACTTGATTTACAAAAAAACACTATTTTTATTTTTTTTTATTTTTTGATATGTTTTAGAAGGCATAAAATGCCAACTTTTCAGAAATTTCCAGGTTGTGCAAAAAATCACTGACCGAGTTATGAATTTTTTAATCAATACTGATTTTTTCAAAAAATCGAAATTTTGGTCGTAAAAATTTTTCAACTTCATTTTTCGATGTAAAATCAAATTTGCAATCAAAAAGTACTTTACTGAAATTTTGATAAAGTGCACCGTTTTCAAGTTATAGCCATATTTAAGTGACTTTTTTGAAAATAGTCGCAGTTTTTCATTTTTTTAAATTAGTGCACATGTTTGCCCAGTTTTGAAAAAAATATTTTTGAAAAGCTGAGAAAATTCTCTATATTTTGCTTATTTGGACTTTGTTGATACGACCTTTAGTTGCTGAGATATTGCAATGCAAAGGTTTAAAAACAGGAAAATTGATGTTTTCTAAGTTTCACCCAAACAACCCACCATTTTCTATCGTCAATATCTCAGCAACTAATGGTCCAATTTTCAATGTTAATATATGAAACATTTGTGAAATTTTCCGATCTCTTCGAAAAAAATATTTTTGGAATTTTCAAATCAAGACTAACATTTCACAAAGGCCAAACATTCAATATTACGCCCTTTTAAAATGTTTGTCTTGATTTGAAAATTCCAAAAATATTTTTTTCGAAAAGATCGTAAAATTTCACAATTGTTTCATATATTAACATTGAAAATCGGACCATTAGTTGCTGAGATATTGACGATAGAAAATGGTGGGTTGTTTGGGTGAAACTTAGAAAACATCAATTTTCCTGTTTTTAAACCTTTGCATTGCAATATCTCAGCAACTAAAGGTCGTATCAACATAGTCCGAATAAGCAAAATATAGAGAATTTTCTCAGCTTTTCAAAAATATTTTTTTCAAAACTGGGCAAACATGTGCACTAATTTAAAAAAATGAAAAACTGCGACTATTTTCAAAAAAGTCACTTAAATATGGCTATAACTTGAAAACGGTGCACTTTATCAAAATTTTAGTAAAGTACTTTTTGATTGCAAATTTGATTTTACATCGAAAAATGAAGTTGAAAAATTTTTACGACCAAAATTTCGATTTTTTGAAAAAAATCAGTATTGATTAAAAAATTCATAACTCGGTCAGTGATTTTTTGCACAACCTGGAAATTTCTGAAAAGTTGGCATTTTATGTCTTCTAAAACATATCAAAAAATAAAAAAAATTAAAAATAGTGTTTTTTTGTAAATCAAGTTTTAGTGATAAAAAGTTAAATAAAAAAATCACCAAATTTTTTTTTACCGTGTATTATTTTTTCCAGTGTAGTCCGTATCCATACCTACAACTTTGCCGAAGACACCAAATCGATCAAAAAATTCCTTCAAAAGATACAGATTTTTGAATTTTCATACATCATTTTTGTATGGACAGCTGCCGAATTTGTATGGAAAATTATATGGACAAACTAATGATGCAAAATGGCTTCTTTGGGCATACCGAAGGCACCAAAAAAGTTTCAGCCGGATTAAAAAATACAAAAATTAAAATTGAAGAAAAAAGACCGATTTCGTAGAGAATTGCTCAGCTTGTAACTTTTGAACCCCGGGGTTTAGAGAGTTGGTCCAGAAGACTTTTTTTCATGCCTCGGCGAGATCTTTCGAAAAAAGTTGGTCCGGTTTGTGTACATCCTTGGACCAAATTCACCCATTCTCCTTTGTATAGAAAATTATATGGACAAACTATTTCACTTTAAAATTGCAGGTTTCTTGAAATTTGGCAGGGTTACATGTTAGAGTATACTTCTATTCTAAAAAGACAAATACAAGAAAAATGATTTTAAATCATGCAAGGTTTGCATGTATTTTTCACTAGTCATCAGAATTTTAAGCAACATTTTTTAAGTGGTAATTTTGACCATTTTTGGCAGTTTTTTCGAAATTTTGAAATTAAATGTATCTTTATTGAACATTCTTATAATAATTACATTTCATTTACATTTTAAGTGGTATGGCTAAAAGCTCTTCATCTTTGTTGTATTTTTCGTTTTATTATTACTGTTCACATTCATTTATTTATTTCAAATGCTGCAATATTTTTGTATTTAATCGAATACATTTGGGTAAAAAAGAAATAATCACTTAAACAATTAATCCTAACTAAAAACTAAAATAATAATTCTTTGAATTATTCAAAATCATTAGAACGAGTAAACTACGAACTGTATTTTAAGATGAATCCTCCAAGGGTTCTTACTTGTTCCTGGCGAGTTTTGCACAAACGCAGAGTAGTTGTCATCTAGATGAAAATGTTCAAAAGTTCTTGTGGTGAAAACAGGTCACTACTGCCTTTGCCCGTTGATGCTGGTTGGTTTTCCCTCGGTTGCTGACTGAAGCCTGGAGGTGTTGTATTCTCTGCAACTTTTTGCCGCTGATTTAACGGCAATGGCTGCAGATTTGGAACCACTCAAACAGATCCCGCTCCAGGTGACGCCAATGCAGGACAATCCACGTCCGTGAATGCTGGTGGTGTTTTGCGACGATTTGGTTGGTGCCTCGTCGTCGCTTGCTGTCGAATTTTCACAAACTCAGCACGTTTTGGGCAGCTTCGATTCTTGGTCGAATGGTCACCACCGCAATTGAAGCATTTGGCTTCGATGTTATCGTTGATTGTTTCGCAAGCTTGAGTTTTGTGCTCACCTCCGCAGGTTGCACAACGACTCTTGATGAAACAATTCCTTCCACCATGCCCAAACTGCAAGCAGTTCGAACATTGTGTCACGTCACGCAGTCATGCAATTTGAACGGAACCCGTTCTGCGTTCGTTCTCTTTATTCAAAACGAACTGAACCCACCGCGCAGGAGCCATTGCTTTTCGTTCCAAAAACAGAACGTCACTTTTTCGTGCCGTTCTCTTCAAAGTTTGGAACGCGTTCTGTGAACCGCCTATAGCCAAAGGCTCTCTATGGCAACTGTTAAACTTAAATAAACATTCAGTAGATTGATTTGTACAGAGCTTAGTTAGCTCGGTGGTAACATGCATGAACAGTATTCGAAGGAAGTGAGTTCGAATCTCAGTTTTTTAAATATTTTTTTTTTGTGTGGTTGGGTACCAACTTTTTGACGACGACTGGAATTACATTTTATACCAATCAAGGGACACTCCAGCTGGGAGGCTAGGGAGACTAAATGAAGCGGTTACTGGCTAGTACGCAGATCGGAAGGAAGGGTTCAAGAAACAGCTTTGCGACCAGCAGAACAAAGGAGAGGGAGCGATTTCTTGGGGCTTTTCTTCACCCTCTCTGGCTTGCTTTAGCTGCCGCTGCTGCCCATTTGATTTTTTTTCTTGACCGGGTGCAAAAAGCACCCCAACTAAAATGGAGACGAAAAATTATTGCCACCGTGATTTAAAAAAAATCATTGCTATTCTAGTTCAGGAAAAAAGAGATTCGAACTCACTACTTATGATTTCTAAACCGAATCGTTACCACTAAGCTAGCAGTACTGATATGTAAACGGATGATTAACAGTTCATGAAGTTTAGCTAGTCTACTGAGGTCTTATCAAAGGAAAATGTTGAAGTTCTGAACTGGGTTCTCCGTTCGTTTCAAAAAAGCCTACTGAACGAACGTTTCTTAGAGACGAGCGTTCGTTCTCAGAGCTGTTATTTTTCGTGTTGCTTTGTGAACTTGAACGAACGGAGAACCCGTTCAAAAGCATGACTGACGTCACGGTGCACTGGACGATAACGTTCCCAGGTCACGATGATGTTGAAAATTGCCCAAACTGCTTTCAGCTCAGATTTGAGCTCTTCTTTCAGCACACTCACATCCATGTCGTCCAAGCCTCGGAGGACCTGTTTCATGGGGCGTTTACCTGGATCGTCATGGCTGTAGTATTCAATCTTTGTGTTGTTCAGGAAACCCCGAAAGTAGTTGTAATCCTTTCTGGTAGGTAGCAGAATTTTGAGTCCATCAGCACACAAGCGAATGGATGCTCGTAAAGCACCAGATTTGATAAATCCGGTCAGCCACTTTCACACCGAGTCCGATGACGATGTTTTCACAAAAATGGGTGGCACCTTTTCCCGTCGTCCAACTTCTTCTTTCTCGCTTACGTCCACAGGGAGGGTAGCAAACTGGTTTCCAGACGAATTTTGAGCGTCCTTGCTCAAACTGCCTGGCTTTGCAGGTAGCGCTTCGGCATTCTTTAGCTTCTTCAAATCTGCCGATCCTGCTGGCGAGGACCGTCTCTTTTTCTTGCCGTTAGGCATTTTTTGCACTTTTTTGGTGTGTGAGGGACGCAAGTCTGACTCGCTGCTCTGTCAAACGCAGACTCGGCAGTTTTTTCGAAGTTTTATTTTCGAACATGAAAGACCAACAATCAACCCACCGTGCAAACCCACTAGCCCCTCGGTAAAGATAAGCCAGGATTACTGCTGGCTGATGCGTGAGCATTCGCAGTTCTTCGGCATTTACTCCTTTCGTGGTGTGTGACGTCGTTAATCCTTTACTTGGCAGGATCACACTTTACGGTGGGATGTCGTCGGCTGGTCGGTCGTGTGTCGACAA
Source organism: Culex pipiens pallens (assembly GCF_016801865.2). Classification (NCBI taxonomy): domain Eukaryota; kingdom Metazoa; phylum Arthropoda; class Insecta; order Diptera; family Culicidae; genus Culex; species Culex pipiens. The sequence goes on from NC_068939.1 coordinate 97,943,004, forward strand.
CCAGCAGGCATCTCGTCAGAATCTCGCTGGCTGGCGCTGAAAGGGGTGAGCGGGTTAGAACGGTGGGCGCAAAGTGAATTATTAGTTGTATTAATGTATTTATATGCTATCAGGCAAAGGGGTAGAGAGGAGCTGGTGATGGAGCGTGGCATAATAATGGCGAATGAATCGGGGTTTCTCTCACGAGTGCAAAGTTTGCTTGTGGTGATAGAATTTGCGTTAAGGATATAATTCAATTAAAAAGCAGGAAATTAAACGGATATTTAATATACGATGTAAGTTTCCACCTTTTTACGAGTTCAAGAACGTGAGTTATGATGTTCATGTTCATCAGTGTCAGAAAAGGCAGTACGATGTCCTTAAATGAATTGTGTTATAATCTGTTGATTTGAAAGAAAGTTTATAATAATCACTCGAGCTTCCTTTAAAATGTATCAAATTCTGTTACCACAAATTTAAACGAGTTAATTTACCTTAACCATCTCATCAATTACTGCAAATGAATGCGTTGAAATTCCTCTCGCAATCCCAAAGTGTTTCATTCAGCTTTAACCCTCTCATTTCCACAAGCAAATTATCACTTCATCGACCTCGAACCTTGCAGCCAAATTCACGGACTTTGCCGCGCTCATTGAACTGATTAGCATGAATATGCGGAAATTTAAAGCATTGCCCTCCCGGCCATGGCACCAGCCACCAAAAGGGAAAGGGTTACGGCCCAAAGATTCACCCTTCCAGGAGGCGTTCACTGGCTGGTTACACAGGCGTAAATGATATCTCTAAGCCCGCGGGGCGTGGAGGAAATTCTTCGAAACGAAACGAAATGGAAAGTGGTTTATCACATCGACGGTGTTGGAAAATCCTCGAGGATTTCCACGGCGGGGTCGATCGTCGTGTAAACTTTCCCAAGTGACGAAGGCGTCTTAATTCCACCATCGTTTGGTGCCAAAAATTTATTGACTGCTAGGCTCCCAAAATACGGAAGAAAGGGGTGGCAATCATTTGCCGCGAGCAACTCAACCCTGACGGGGCTCGGAATGGGTCGTTGGGTAAATACCAACCTCAGAGGGAAAACTATTGAATGGGGCGGGACGACGACGACGACGGGTGGCAAACAAAACCCTTTTAGCGTTTTGTGAAACTGAGTCAGCAATTTTGAGGAGATCCCTGGTTTAAAATCCTGCAGCATTAAGGTAGACACACTCGAGAGCGAAAGAGCGAGGTTTGGATGGGGCCGTTCAACGACATTTTTTAGTTCTTGCTTGGACAGTGTTGCCAAATCAGAGAAAAATTTATTTAATCAGAACTGAACAAACTTTGTTGTGCAATAAATGATTGCAAGACATCTGTTATCGTTGAAACTGCATTGTTCACAATTGTTTTTCTTTATAATTGAAAAATATCGGTAAAAAATTTAATTTTTTTATTTAACTCATTACATTTTTTTATGAATTAATAAACTGCTCTGTTTTCAAAATATTTATAGTATAATTCAATGTCTGCAAAGATTTCTATTTTTCTGTGTTTTCCATTAGAATTCGTAGTATCAGTTATGACTCATAAATCCCTATTTAAGTGTCAAAATCTCAGTGTTGTTGTCTTTCTATTTCAATGTTTATTTTTTTTTTTGCTTAACATATCTGTTATACACAACGAGTAGCAAAATGAAGAAAAAAATCAGCTCAAGTCATAAAACTTTCTCAAAAAAATATAATTTTTCAAATGACAGACTTGCATTTTATTTTTTTTTAAATCATCACTACAAAAAATTATATAAGAAAAGTAGCAGACATCTTAACATGACTAACCTGCAAAAAATCTCGTTCCTTGTAATCCTGACATTTTGGCAGCTGTCTAATGTTGAGGTACATTTTTGGCCGAAAATAACATCTCGAAAAAACAGATTTGGGTAATTCTCTACCAACTCACACGAAATCGGGAAAAGTTGCCCCGACCCCTCTTCGATTTGCGTGAAACTTTTTCCTAAGGGGTAACTTTTGTCCCTAATCACGAATCAGAGGTCCGTTTTTTGATATCTCGTGACGGAGGGGCGGTACGACCCCTTCCATTTTTGAACATGCAAAAAAAAGGTTTTTTTCAATAATTTGTAGCCTGAAACGGTGATGGGATAGAAATTTGATGTCAAAGAGACTTTTACGTAACATTAGACGCCCGATTTGATGGCGTTCTCAGAATTCCAAAAAAACGTTTTTTTCATCGAAAAAAACACTAAAAAAGTTTTAAAAACTCTCCCATTTTCTGTTACTCGACTATAAAAAATTTTGGAACATGTCATTTTATGGGAAATTTCATGTACTTTTCGAATCTACATTGACCCAGAAGGGTCATTTTTTCATTTAGAACAAAATTTTTCATTTTAAAATTTCGTGTTTTTTCTAACTTTGCAGGGTTATTTTTTAGAGTGTAACAATGTTCTACAAAGTTGCAGTGCAGACAATTACAAAAAAAAAAATATATAGACATAAGGGGTTTGCTTATAAACATCACGAGTTATCGCGATTTTACGAAAAAAAGTTTTGAAAAATTTATTTTTTGCGTTTCTCTTTGTTTCGTCGTCCGTGTCTGTCGTGGGTGACCATGAATGGCCATGATCGATGACGACCAACTTTTTAAAACTTTTTTTCGTAAAATCACGATAATTCGTGATGTTTATAAGCAAACCCCTTATGTCTATATATGAAAATTTTTAAAGTTGTATGTTCTACAACTTTGTAGAACATTGTTACACTCTAAAAAATAATCATGCAAAGTTAGAAAAAACACGAAATTTTAAAATGAAAAATTTTGTTCTAAATGAAAATATGACAATGTAGATTCGAAAAGGACATTAAATTTCCCATAAAATGACAAGTTCCTAAATTTTTTTACAGTCAAGTAACGGAAAATGGGAGAGTTTTTAAAACTTTTTAGTGTTTTTTTCAATGAAAAATACGTTTTTTTTGGAATTCTGAGTTCGCCATCAAATCGGGCGTCTAATTTTACATATAAGTATCTTTGACACCAAATTTCTATCTCATCACAGTTTCAGGCTACAAATGATTGAAAAACACCTCTTTTTTCGCATGTTCAAAAATGGAAGGGGTCGTACCGCCCCTCCGTCACGAGATATCAAAAAACGGACCTCGGATTCATGATCAGGGACAAAAGTTACCCCATAGGACAAAGTTTCACGCAAATCGAAGAGGGGTCGGGGCAACTGTTGTGTGAGTTGGCGGAGAATTTCCCTTTTTCTTTCTTGAATTGCTCTAAAAGTATTCAAATGTTTGAAAAATTTCTACTTCAAACATTAACGTCATGATTCGAATTCCCGGACGCTCCGAAACCCGGACACTTCAACTTGTTTTATCAATAATTTTGATATAAGATCGCACTATGAATGTCAAAACTGTGTTATTTGAAAAATTCTAACATCAACTTTCATTTAAAGTTTGTTTTAACGCTGTAGTTAATGCTAAAACAATTAAATAAAATAAAATTATAAGTTTACCAAAAATGCGAAACATTTCAACGGAAATATTTCATAGGCGTCCGAAGCACCGGGAAGGCAAAGCAGAAAATTGTGGTTCTGATTTTCTTAAATTCTAGCCATTTTTTATATAAACTATCGATTGTTTTGATGTTAACAGCTTATTTGAGACCTAAAGAATGCCTTTCACTAACATTTTAGTCCAAATTTGTGCGATTCATAAGCAAAATCGAGTGTCCGGAATTCGAAGCAAAAGTGTCCGGATTTCGAATCAGCTTTTAACAGTGTCCGGGATTCGAAGCAGAACAAGTCATTTTAATTTTCAAATTCTGATGAAAAATTGTTAGAAAAGACATATTTTGCATGCATTCTCTTAAAACTGACTGTTTATACTAAATCATGATGATATTTCTACATTTCCAACATATTACATGATTTTTTGCCAGCTATAACAAAAATAATATGGTACTAAGTGTCCGGATTTCGAATCATTACGTTATATCATGTCAATACTATTCCTTCCAACAAGAAACACTGTTAGATGACTTGTTTTGATCATATCTTTGTATTTGAGCATTTAAGGTAGAATTCATCAAATTCTATCGTATTTTGATTTTTTTTAGTAAACTTTCTAAGAGTGTTTCTAAAAAAAATACGAGAGGTGTATCGTTTTTGGCCCATAGTCACCCCCACTGACGGTACATTTGATAAACTGCGTAATTTTCATACAGTAATTTTTAAAATTTGCTGGAAAACTGATAAAGCTTGGTGTGTTTCCTAGAAAAAACTTAAGATAAAAAAATCGGCAAGTCTGACTCTTGGCATCATGAAAGAAGGGCTCATTCTTGTCATTATGCGGGGTTCTTCAAAATATTTCGTAGGGTCTAGTTTTTGAAGTTTTTTCTTCGATTGTAAAGGAAAAATCTTCTGAATTGTCGATGAAAATATATTAGTTTATCTGATATGTTATAAATTAGATTATTCATCAAATTATTGTGACTTCTTTTGGAAAATCATAATATTATTAATTTGCGCGAAAAACTTAATATGCGTCTTATATATTGATGGATATTATAATTTTAAAGTTTGTTGATTAATTGACAGTTGATAAGTTAAAATGTTGGCATTAAATATTAAATCTTGTCAGCATTCAGTGCTAAAATTAGTACTTTCTACTTATTTCTATTTTTGCATTTTCAATTTCCTTTCCATCTTATCATAATATCAAATTTAACTGCAAAAATGAAGTTAAAAAATTACAGCACAACTATTCTTATTGCAAAATGGTTATGACAAGGTAATTATATAGTTTTTTCATGAATTTGGCAGCACTGTCATTTTCTCCATCTTTTCAATACTGACTCACGTTGCTAGACAGTTCAAACATTGAGCTCTCAAAAATGTTTACACCTTCACTTCTTTACAAACAGGTTCACCTATATTCAAGTAAGACGTCCTCATTAGAACAATTTACCCTTTCCGTACTTCTCTTGCTTCTCTCCGTGAAATTCAGGTCCTGGTAGCAACGTGAAAAGGGGGTTTTCCTTGGAAGACGCGAAACAGTACCCAAGCCAACCAACCACCCACTCCTTTACTTTGCATATTTAATTGTCTTTATTGCTCTGTTGAGTCAATATTAATCCTTCAATAATTTATTAGTCGAATTATTTAAATGGCTGCCGCGTTGGTTTGGGGAGCTCACTCGCTGCTGTCCTGAGATCGTCACAACTGTTTTCGGATGGAGGACTACACCGGCAGTGAGGTTTGTAGTTTTCTCTCTGTTTGCAGAGGTGCGGATTTGTTAAATAAATACTAAAACTTTCACGCTCTGCTCGCAACGGTGGCGGGATAGTAATTTACTTGAAACAATGCCCAACTCATTGAATTTAAGGCACATTCAAGCAGCAGCAGCAGCTCAACCTTAATCCCTGGCCCGAGGGCATGCTGATGTCGTCCCATTTAATCAAACATTTCCTCGGGAAAATGCCCTCCCCGTCCTTTTCTCAGACCAACGCTGCAGCCCGAAGTGTGACAGCTCCCTTTTCAGCATCAACGATCTTTTTTTAAATCCTTACGAACCACAGTGTGGTCACGTGCTGCTGTTCAATTTAATAATTTCAATTGACTTTGGCAATTTTTTGGCTTCCATTTTTTTTTCCTCTAGGCACTTTGCTTTCTTTTTCTTTTTTTTGCGTGTGTCCTTAGGGGAAAAGAAGCGCGTTTTGAACGAGATGTAGGGCCTGGGATATGGGTAATAAAAATAATATTTCAATGGTTACATTGCACACATGACGCCAAAAAGGGCGAGGAGCCTTAAATTGGATCAGTTGTGAAAGTTTTTGCGGAGTGAAGCAAGATTGCTTGGAACGGGTAAGTGATGCCAAATGGTGGTTTTTGGAGGAGAATTGAATTGAGAAATGACGAAAATCTAAAACTGAAACACTGCAATTGTCCAGAATATTCACATTTCAAACATGATGATTGAACACGAATTGAATATAATATTTTAGTAGAACTCACTTTGCTAACGCTAAAATCCGAAATTTACACCTCTTTATCACGCTTTGATTTTCCTCTAATAAATTTAAAATAAATAATAAGTTCGCATAATGATTGGCAAAACTGTGTTTTTTGATTAGCTTTTACAATAACATTAATTTGAAAATTACTCGGAGCCAGTAGTCAAAAATCTAAATAAAAAAAAAGGAAAAAGAAAACAAAATTCCTAGAATTTGAGAATTTGGTACTTTTTTATTTCAGTGTAGCAAATTGTTTGCTAAATATCGATTGATTTGATATTTACAGCTTGTTTGAGACCTAAAGAATACCATTCACTGAAATGTTAGTTGAAATTTGTGCAACAACAAGCAAGTAATTTTAAAATGTTGATGAAAAATTGTTAGAAAAGACATATTTTGCATGCATTCTCTTATAATTTACTGTTTATAGCACAACCTGATATTATTTCTTCAATTTCAACCAATTATTAAAGTTTGCTTCTTTTTAAAAAAATTACCAAAGTTAGACAACACACGAAATTTTAAAATTAAAAAAAATGTTCCATATGAAAAAAAAAACCCTAACTAACTATAAAAAGGCAGAGCTTTAAACATTTTTTTTTCGATCAAAAATACGTTTTTTTTCAGAATTTTGTAATCAAATCGGGTGTCCAATCTTACATAAAAGTCCCTTTGACACTACATTTCCATCTCATCACATTTTCAGGCTGCAAATTATTGGAAAAACATGCCTTCGCATGTTCAAAAATGAAAGGGGTCGTACCGCCCCTCCGTCACGAGATATCAAAAACAGACCTCGGATAAGGGATCAGGGTCAAAAGTTACCTATTAGCACAAAATTTCACGCAAATCAAAGAGGGGTCGGGCCAACTGCTGTGTGAGTTGACGGAGAATTACCCAGGTGTAGTTGTAGTTGTTATTGGTATTGGTATTGGTATTGGTGTTGGTATTAGTATTGGTATTAGTATTGGTATGGGACCATCCATAAACCACGTGGACACTTTCCATACAAAAAAGTTTTTTTTTGTATGGACAATTGTCCACGAGGGGGGGGGGGGGGAGGTTAGGATTTACAAAAAAAGTGTCCACGTGGTTTGTGGATGGTCCCTATTGTTATTGTTATTGTTATTGTTATTGTTATTGTTATTGTTATTGTTATTGTTATTGTTATTGTTATTGTTATTGTTATTGTTATTGTTATTGTTATTGTTATTGTTATTGTTATTGTTATTGTTATTGTTATTGTTATTGTTATTGTTATTGTTATTGTTATTGTTATTGTTATTGTTATTGTTATTGTTATTGTTATTGTTATTGTTATTGTTATTGTTATTGTTATTGTTATTGTTATTGTTATTGTTATTGTTATTGTTATTGTTATTGTTATTGTTATTGTTATTGTTATTGTTATTGTTATTGTTATTGTTATTGTTATTGTTATTGTTATTGTTATTGTTATTGTTATTGTTATTGTTATTGTTATTGTTATTGTTATTGTTATTGTTATTGTTATTGTTATTGTTATTGTTATTGTTATTGTTATTGTTATTGTTATTGTTATTGTTATTGTTATTGTTATTGTTATTGTTATTGTTATTGTTATTGTTATTGTTATTGTTATTGTTATTGTTATTGTTATTGTTATTGTTATTGTTATTGTTATTGTTATTGTTATTGTTATTGTTATTGTTATTGTTATTGTTATTGTTATTGTTATTGTTATTGTTATTGTTATTGTTATTGTTATTGTTATTGTTATTGTTATTGTTATTTATATTTATATTTATTAAAACAGTTTCCTGTAAGCTTACATTGTATATCACGGCACACGGCTTGTCTAAAGGTTATTTTTATAAATTTTGAATGAACCTCGGTAATTCTTTCTGGAGCTTGTTGGGGAGACTGTCCTGAGTCAGGGAAATTGTTTTTCAAAAAAATCTATCGGTAAAAATTGATTTTATCTCATTTTGAAGTTTTTATATTGAATATTTAAGCTAAAATCATGAAAAAATATCAAAGAAATTGCTGAAATTTTGATGTTTTTTTCAATTCATTTCATCAAAACATCAGTTTTGAGTACCCTAAACATTTCTTCAATATCCTAATATCATGGAAAAATGTATATCTTGGTCGTTAGTTTCGATAATAGCTGCAAAATAGGTTTTTTCCCCGAAAAAACGAAACTATTGGCACTACGCCCCCCGGGGCATGGCCTTCCTCTAACGTGGGATTTCTGCTCCAGCGCCTCTGACGAGACAGGAGAAACCGGGACCGACGTTTTACTTCACCATCCGATAGAAGCTCAGTGGATAAGGCGGGAATCGAACCCGCGTCTCATAGCATCATCGGGATCGGCAGCCGAAGCCGCTACCCCTGCGCCACGAGACCCCGTTTTTTCCCCGTTATTATTTAATTCTTTTGGAAACATCAACTTTATTCGTGTTTATCAATACTGTGCAATTTTTTCCCTTTTCTTCCTACTACTACTTCAAGTTTTTTTTTTTGCAAAATCGTCAAAATTACCATTTTATGGCCCACCTTAACTCGGCAGAAACCACAACAAAAAAAAGGAATAAAATAAAACTATTTTGGGTAGAGAATCTCGAAAATTTCAAGCCGATCCGAGCACTTAAGGGTTATTATTGGAACACCGTAAACCGTATTCGACAATACACTTAAGTCGCTTAGCAGAATTTGGTAAGATGTTCAAAAATTTGTCAACGTGTTTTTTTTTCTACAAATAAAATAATATTAAAATCCAACTCAGGACTTTTGATTTGTCATCCTTGAATAACTCGAAGTTGTAGTAGGAAGAAAAGGGAATAAATATCACAGAATTTTTAAATTAACAGCTTTCTCTGCACTTAAATTGTTGTTTATTCTACAAATTTATTCTGGAATTTAAATATGCTAAAAAAACAAGTAAGCAGTTTTGATTAACACGAATAAAGTTGAAGTTTCCAGAAAAAAAAAATAACAAGGAGGAAAAAACCTATTTTGCAGCTATTATCGAAACTAACGACCAAGATAAACATTTTTCCATGATGGAGGATATTGAAGACATGTTTAGGGTACTCAAAACTGATGTTTTGATGAAATGAATTGAAAAAACATCAAAATTTCAGCAATTTCTTTGATATTTTTTCATGATTTTAGCTTAAATATTCAATATAAAAACTTCAAAATGAGATAAAATCAATTTTTACCGATAGATTTTTTTGAAAAACAGTTTCCCTGACTCGGGACAGTCCCCTCAACAAGCTCCAGAAAGAATTACCGAGGTTAAAAATAACCTTTAGACAAACCGTGGGCAAGGAATTAATTTGGAATTGAATTCAAGTTAAGGATTTTTATTGTTATTGTGTTTCTTAAATTAGGAGAAAATTTAAAAAACAATTTTTCTTCTTATCAAAAAAGCCTACAATTATTTCAAATGTCATCAGGACTAAACTTTCTCAGCAAGTTTTTCCATGCAAATTCATGTACATTTAAACAATTTTCCTCGTTCCTTCAGTTATGCCAAACCAACACGTGCAAACCACCCACCAATACACCCCACGTGTACTGATATATGCGTGGGTGTGGGTACATGTTGTGTGGTCGACTCTAGGCTCAATTATTTCTCATTTGTGGAAAAGCAAAAAAAATCCCTCTCACTTGAAGCTTGTGTATGTGTTTGCGTGCAAAGTGCATCACTCAAACCACCCACTTTGAATTGCCGGAAAATGCACGTTTCAGGACGACAGTACATACATCACACTGGTATGAGCAGAAGGGGACGCACCTTTTTGGGCGCTGGTTTTGGGTTGTTGAACTTATTTCACGGTAAATTAGCATACATTGTTATTGGCAAATTGATAAGTACGGCGCGGGCTGGCAGGCGGGCGATGAATTGTTGAGGGACGACGACGAAAAATGGCTAAAAATGGCGAAATCAATCAGCACGTACAGATGGAGTTCGCAAATTGGATTTTCTTGTTGAAAATTAAGTGAAACGGATGGTTTGCCCCGGGAAGGGCGCGTGCTTTTTGTGTGGAGGACTCTGGAAGTCGCGCGGGATGAACGTTTTTCCCGGTCGATTTGCTGGATTGGTTGAACTACTGGTGGAAAATGCACGCCACCAGAGGAGACTACTTCTCTGATGGGCCCAGACTTGGCTTTTCTGGACCGATGTTTATGGTAGTTGAAAACAGAGATATTACGGGGCAATCTTCTCGTTTTGAGCCGGGGTGGCCTGTGGGGCAAACGGGGAGAAATGATCTTAAATGTGCATTGTTAATTTAGAAAATATTTATCAGCCATAAAAAAAGGAGTTTTGCAATTTCGTTGTGAAAACTAGTAGTAAGTAAGTTCAACTTTTCAGCATTTGTATTAAAAAATATAACTTATGTATCGTAAAGTTTAGCTTTCGGTTGTTTAGAGAAAAAAATATCTGTGAATTATTCTTTTTCCGGTTTGTTGCATACTATTTAAGAACTGACTGTTTTTCTCCACCTCGCCCTGGCTACTTTCAATGTTTATGCCACTTTAAGCAGTACACCAGAAGAAGAAGGAAAAAAATCCAAAAAACACAAACAGAACACAATCCTCGTAAAGTAAATGGACAAAATATGAATATCATTAAGCTTCGAGCTTCGAGGGGAGTGAGGACTCTGCTGGTGCTCCTCTCCCAGTTTGGACACACTCGAGGGGACATTACCACCGCAGAAGAAGGCCAGCGCCAGCTTATTGACGTGAGGGAAAACCCCTCCACGAGGATTGAGGATATATTGTGTATATGCGCTTTCTTGGAAACACAGAATCCAGCTCTCGAAGTAGCTCGTGTAGTCTAATAAGATAGGGGATTCTGAACGATAAGATGCTGGAGATATATGAAAATGAAAGTTTTTTTTTGTAGCCTTAGTTGGTATGTAGAGTAGATCTTACAGAACGAATGATTCCCGCAGCCTTTTTAAATTGATTCAGTTTGTGTCGAACAGCTTCTTCTCTCGAAGGACAATGTTCAACGAGCAATGGCTACACGGAGAAAAAAGAGTTCCCAAAATCGTGAACAAGCGTTCATGAAAATGGGAACCACGAACAAAGTGTTCAAATTTCATGGTACGTTTTTCAAAATCGTACCATGGAATTTGAACACTTTGTTCGAGGTTCCCATTTTCATGAACGCTTGTTCACGATTTTGGGAACTCTTTTTTCTCCGTGTAGCTGGAACAATGTTTCATCCTTGTTTATGTACTAGGCTAATTTAATCTGGTAAATATGGGCCACATGCAGCAGTGCATATTTAATCATTTTGAAGATTTGATGTACTTGATTTCATTCAAGGGAAAATAAAAATCGAAAAATTCAATTCCAAAGCATTTTTTATACAAGCCAGAATTTTATGAAAAAACACATTTTAAAGCTACAGCAACTCCCTTTAAAATCCCGTACTAAGGTTAAAGAAATCGCAATTTATGAGCATCAACACAACCACGTGGTGGCGCGGAAGGTCACGTACCAAGGGGGTGGTATGTCAATTGCACCCAGCCAACTACCCCCGCTAAATAGTGATCGTTTCTTCGTCCGTTCCTGGCAGCATTCTTCAGGACTTTGCGACGAGCCGAAATTCCTGGCCATATATCTTCGTTCGACGTGAGTCGTTTCCCGCCTGAAGAGTTGGGTGTGGAGGGTGCAACAACAAAAAATCCACCCCTAACGATTTTTTTCGCAGTCTCGTTTTTTTTACTCTGACACATTAATTTTTATTTCTCAAATTATAGATGGTAGATCTTGTTTTTTTTTGTTCCGTCTGTCTGTGGCGTTTTTTTAGGCATACGAAAGACAGAGCAGTCCGCAGAAGTCCTGGCAAAATCAGACACGGAGAAAATAATTAGAAGTCAATGAGTATGACAGTGCACTCACCCATAGAGGCAAATTTGAAGTTTTAAATTTTGTCCACCATAAGAAGAGGCAAAGAGGCGCTGCTACCACCCCTAGCTGCTGGATTAGGTCCTTAAACGGTACCATAGAAGGTTGTAAGTTTGTCTCAGGAGAGTTAAATCTAAGAAGGACATGCACAATTTGAATTTTCTACAATCTCAATCTCAATCTCAATCTCAATCTCCATCTCAATCTCAATCTCAATCTCAATCTCAATCTCAATCTCAATCTCAATCTCAATCTCAATCTCAATCTCAATCTCAATCTCAATCTCAATCTCAATCTCAATCTCAATCTCAATCTCAATCTCAATCTCAATCTCAATCTCAATCTCAATCTCAATCTCAATCTCAATCTCAATCTCAATCTCAATCTCAATCTCAATCTCAATCTCAATCTCAATCTCAATCTCAATCTCAATCTCAATCTCAATCTCAATCTCAATCTCAATCTCAATCTCAATCTCAATCTCAATCTCAATCTCAATCTCAATCTCAATCTCAATCTCAATCTCAATCTCAATCTCAATCTCAATCTCAATCTCAATCTCAATCTCAATCTCAATCTCAATCTCAATCTCAATCTCAATCTCAATCTCAATCTCAATCTCAATCTCAATCTCAATCTCAATCTCAATCTCAATCTCAATCTCAATCTCAATCTCAATCTCAATCTCAATCTCAATCTCAATCTCAATCTCAATCTCAATCTCAATCTCAATCTCAATCTCAATCTCAATCTCAATCTCAATCTCAATCTCAATCTCAATCTCAATCTCAATCTCAATCTCAATCTCAATCTCAATCTCAATCTCAATCTCAATCTCAATCTCAATCTCAATCTCAATCTCAATCTCAATCTCAATCTCAATCTCAATCTCAATCTCAATCTCAATCTCAATCTCAATCTCAATCTCAATCTCAATCTCAATCTCAATCTCAATCTCAATCTCAATCTCAATCTCAATCTCAATCTCAATCTCAATCTCAATCTCAATCTCAATCTCAATCTCAATCTCAATCTCAATCTCAATCTCAATCTCAATCTCAATCTCAATCTCAATCTCAATCTCAATCTCAATCTCAATCTCAATCTCAATCTCAATCTCAATCTCAATCTCAATCTCAATCTCAATCTCAATCTCAATCTCAATCTCAATCTCAATCTCAATCTCAATCTCAATCTCAATCTCAATCTCAATCTCAATCTCAATCTCAATCTCAATCTCAATCTCAATCTCAATCTCAATCTCAATCTCAATCTCAATCTCAATCTCAATCTCAATCTCAATCTCAATCTCAATCTCAATCTCAATCTCAATCTCAATCTCAATCTCAATCTCAATCTCAATCTCAATCTCAATCTCAATCTCAATCTCAATCTCAATCTCAATCTCAATCTCAATCTCAATCTCAATCTCAATCTCAATCTCAATCTCAATCTCAATCTCAATCTCAATCTCAATCTCAATCTCAATCTCAATCTCAATCTCAATCTCAATCTCAATCTCAATCTCAATCTCAATCTCAATCTCAATCTCAATCTCAATCTCAATCTCAATCTCAATCTCAATCTCAATCTCAATCTCAATCTCAATCTCAATCTCAATCTCAATCTCAATCTCAATCTCAATCTCAATCTCAATCTCAATCTCAATCTCAATCTCAATCTCAATCTCAATCTCAATCTCAATCTCAATCTCAATCTCAATCTCAATCTCAATCTCAATCTCAATCTCAATCTCAATCTCAATCTCAATCTCAATCTCAATCTCAATCTCAATCTCAATCTCAATCTCAATCTCAATCTCAATCTCAATCTCAATCTCAATCTCAATCTCAATCTCAATCTCAATCTCAATCTCAATCTCAATCTCAATCTCAATCTCAATCTCAATCTCAATCTCAATCTCAATCTCAATCTCAATCTCAATCTCAATCTCAATCTCAATCTCAATCTCAATCTCAATCTCAATCTCAATCTCAATCTCAATCTCAATCTCAATCTCAATCTCAATCTCAATCTCAATCTCAATCTCAATCTCAATCTCAATCTCAATCTCAATCTCAATCTCAATCTCAATCTCAATCTCAATCTCAATCTCAATCTCAATCTCAATCTCAATCTCAATCTCAATCTCAATCTCAATCTCAATCTCAATCTCAATCTCAATCTCAATCTCAATCTCAATCTCAATCTCAATCTCAATCTCAATCTCAATCTCAATCTCAATCTCAATCTCAATCTCAATCTCAATCTCAATCTCAATCTCAATCTCAATCTCAATCTCAATCTCAATCTCAATCTCAATCTCAATCTCAATCTCAATCTCAATCTCAATCTCAATCTCAATCTCAATCTCAATCTCAATCTCAATCTCAATCTCAATCTCAATCTCAATCTCAATCTCAATCTCAATCTCAATCTCAATCTCAATCTCAATCTCAATCTCAATCTCAATCTCAATCTCAATCTCAATCTCAATCTCAATCTCAATCTCAATCTCAATCTCAATCTCAATCTCAATCTCAATCTCAATCTCAATCTCAATCTCAATCCCAATCCCAATCCCAATCCCAATCCCAATCCCAATCCCAATCCCAATCCCAATCCCAATCCCAATCCCAATCCCAATCCCAATCCCAATCCCAATCCCAATCCCAATCCCAATCCCAATCCCAATCCCAATCCCAATCCCAATCCCAATCCCAATCCCAATCCCAATCCCAATCCCAATCCCAATCCCAATCCCAATCCCAATCCCAATCCCAATCCCAATCCCAATCCCAATCCCAATCCCAATCCCAATCCTAATCCCAATCCCAATCCCAATCCCAATCCCAATCCCAATCCCAATCCCAATCCCAATCCCAATCCCAATCCCAATCCCAATCCCAATCCCAATCCCAATCCCAATCCCAATCCCAATCCCAATCCCAATCCCAATCCCAATCCCAATCCCAATCCCAATCCCAATCCCAATCCCAATCCCAATCCCAATCCCAATCCCAATCCCAATCCCAATCCCAATCCCAATCCCAATCCCAATCCCAATCCCAATCCCAAAATCCACGGAATGTTTTACTTGCCTACAAAATTCATGCAAGAGAAGATAAAAACCTATGAAACAGATGAATCTAAAATCACCCTACCCCACAGTACTAAGGAATTGAACCTAAGATCTGAATCTGTAACTCCGTAGTCCTCCAAGAAACCCGACTCGGAAAAAGAATAGCAACGAGCAAAAAAAAAATTAGAGGGGTGATTTTTTCCGCTTCTGGCTGCTACCCTCACCAACACAGGACGTGGAAAGCCAAATGTGCGGCATTTGGGCCAGGGAACCTTCCTGCAAGAAGCGAGAAAAAGCGCCGCAAGAAGGGAACGAAGGTTTAAAATACAAACAATAAAAACCAGGAGCCGTGCATTTCGGAACAAATCCCTTCGGCCCCGAAATTCGTCGTGCCGAAACAAGTTTAAAATTAAAAGCGAAATTTGAATCGGTCGATTTATTTGTAATTTAAAGAAACAATAATCGTAAATATTGCCCCGGGAAGCGAAATTTATCTTGTGCACTTTTCCCAGGAGAGGATGTTGCTGTTGGGCTTTGGGCCAGCTGAGGTGACTCGTGAACTGGTGGAGGAGGACATTGTGCGATGATTGGATGTTGGCCAACCACACGTGGTTTGTGTGGGATTCTTGTTATGTAAGGTGGCCTGGGAGGTCTTTCCGAAAAGGGTTGTTGCTAATGGACGCGTTCATCACTTTGTACGTTTAGCAGATAGTTTGGAACGATTTATTCAAAACGAAAATCAACATGTATTCTTGGGGTGCTTCAAGTTTTATTTTTACGTGATTTGGAATGTCTTTCAAACAAACTCTGAAACTCTTAAAAAGGTATCTTTAAATTTAGACTGCCCATTCCGGAAGTCCGTAATATTATCACAAAAAAAAAATAAGATTTACATTTCAAAGAGCGTTTATATCACAAAACAATTTGTCACAAGTTCAATAAATGTTATGATTGGTTTGTGGTAACAATAATATCTAAGCACTGATTTATGCTATACCCTGGTTAGTAATTATTCAATCAAAGCAAAGCATGTTAGGAAAATGTTAATCGAAAATTGTAAAACATGTTTTTTAGCAATGAATAAGTTTTTTTTAGATTTAATTTTTCTTTTTTTTCATATGAATGAATCTTTATATGTTTTTTTTAATGATCAAAATAATAATTTTGCATTATTAGTTGGTAAAAAAAAATCAAACATTTTTGCAATTTTCCATGCAAAACGGCTAGAAAAATATTCAAAATTCTGTATTTCAAGAAAGGAATTTTTATTGATTTGGTGTCTTCGACAAAGTTGTAGGCATTGCTTTGGACTTCTAAAAAAAAGGGGTTACACTCTAGAAAAACATATTTCTTAAGATAGACTTTTCACACACAAAATTGAATTGTGCAAAATAACTTTTTTTTAATTTAATTTTGGGAAAATCTCATTTTTCGCTTTGTTTCGCTAGATGACGGTGATTTCAGAAGATTGCAGACTAGATTTCGCCATGTGATGTGTAATTGTCTGAGCCCAAGTTGCCTTGGAATTGACGATTAGGAATATAACCAATTCCACCTAGATTTTTGGGAATGAAGGTGCATCTAATGTTTTAATCGTTTTTGCAAAAAAAAAAAAAATGCAGTCTGGCACTTTCTTTGCAACATATCTAGAGTTTTTTTTTTAAAAGATCCTATAAGGCTGGTACAAATTTTACTTAAAGAATTCGTCAACCCCCCCCCCTCCTTCAATTTTGGTCCAAAAAATTAAGGGGCCAAATAAGATATTAAAAAAATACTTTAAAATTTCAATGGAAATTGAACTGCAATCAGCTGGAATCAATTTTAAGTTCATTCTCTTGCGTTTAGAATCATTTTTAAGCTTAATAAATTCTATGAAAATACAAAATGTTTTTCCCCATTTTTTTTTATATGAATATCAATTTTCTCAAGTTTTAGGTTTTTTTTTTTAGTTTGAGGTATTTTAAACATTAACAAATCGTTCATTATTTACATAATTTTTTAGGAGTTTTTGCGAGTCTAAAACATTAATAAATAATGCATGTTTTAAACATTAATAAATCTTTGAAAAATAATTAAGTTTGAATATAATTATTTTTCTTAAAAACAACAAAATATGCACTCTATTTTTTTTAAATTGTATTTGAATTTGCTATTCCGTGTGAAAGTAAACTTCATTCGTCAAATTTATTCTATATGACATTTGCTACAAATCTACACAAACAGTTTTCATAAAAAGGAATTAATTAGATATTTATAGATGAATTTGAAAAAAATAAGTGAAAAACTATTTCGCAGTTACAGTGGCTCTCGATCTTCTCGATATCAATATTGCTCCAGCTGTCAATAAATTTTTCAGTCCCTTCTTTATCGACAACGAGAGTGTCCACTGTATTATCAAAACTGACGACTGAGATAAAAAAATCCATGTTGAAGGATATTGAACACATGTTTAGGGAACTTAAAACTAATGTTTTGATGAGATAACAACAAAAATATCTTAATTACAGCAAGATATTCAAGACTTTTTCTTAGATATGGTATCAAAAATTGAGATAAAATCAATTTTTATCCATACAAGATTTTGAAAAACAGTTTCCTTGACTCGGGGCAGTCCCGGGGTGGATAAGCGAGGTTCATTGAAGTTCGATAAAAAATAATCTTTAGACAAGCCGTGATTTGTGCAATGATACAAATTATTCCAAAAATATGGGGGGAAATGAAGGTCATGAAAATCAGCCAAGGGGGGAATGGGTCGAAAAAGGTCGAGAACCACTGCAGTTAAATTAAAATAAAGTATGTCGTTGTCACGTCACATTCTGCCAGACAACATAAAAATATCCGAATGGACAGTATGATAATCTAATTGTACTCCAAACCGTATCAGTTACAGCGTATAATTATTGTATTGCACTCTTAATTTGCGCGGTCAACAAATTACAAGCGAAGTTCATTGAGAAAACATATGGCACCCAGGCTGAGCCGCTACCGAAGCCCAAACTAAATAACAGAAAATTATTCTAAATGCAAATAGCACTCATTAATAACATCAATAATGATCGCATAATAAAATAATTGATTGATTGGTTGTTTATATACAAACATACACACACACACACCGCGAGCGGTGATAATTTCCTCCACGTAATCACGCGTGTTTGTCTGTGTGTGTGTTTCAACCTAGATCTAAGCCCTCTGGCCGGGCTAATGGCTAATGCAAACTGTGTACACACAAACTAATACTTTTCGATCCATTTGGCGTGGATCAAAGTGGGTAACGCCGACCAAAGGGGTGAGGGTGATTAAAGAGGGGGAGGTGGGATCTAATGTTGGGGCCCACCAAATCAATTGCATTATGAAAGCAACAACAAAGGCGCGCGCACACATTCTAGCATCAACATAGTCGTTACGAATGAATAAACTAATGATTGGTCGCATCGGGCGAAAATCCACGCGTAAAAAGAATCACGAGCGAATAAATTTAAAATTTATGACGTGCAAATTAGATGAAGCATTATTATAACACGAATTGGCAACCTACCTCCCTCCACCCTTCTCGAATTCCACCTGACTCAACCACCTCGCAGAGCAAAGCGCCCGGATTTATTAGGATCAATTATAACACATATTGTATGTATTGGCCACTCACTCTGGGGACGACTGACCTGGCCACTGGCCATTCGCCGGACGCGCCAAATCCAAATCCGTTCCGAATATCGATGGCAATAAAATTTTAATTAGAAAGATTGATGCGGTTCATTTTAGAGTGTGGGTAAAAGGGGCAGAAGGGGGTGTGCTTTTGGCGTGTGATCAATGCATTAAGAATAATGTTTACGATTTAGAGTGTTGTTAATTGATCTGAAGAGTGCCAACCGATTTTTGTGTCGTGTTGTGTTGGCTGCTCTGCAACTTGATTTGATTTCAATTTAATGAACTGATGGCTCAATTCTGATGGTAATGCCATCAATGTTGTATTTTGATTTTCGTCTATTTTGGAAAGTTCCGATGGCCACATTCCATCAGTCGTTGCAAATTGTTTTGATTTAGTCTCTAAGGTCTTCTATTAGACCTGATCGCATTTGGCCCGACGACTGTTTCGTCAGTCGAAACAATTGAAAATTGGAAGATCTGAAATCTTTTCTTCAATTGAGCACAATAATAGTGACTTTTCATGATTACAAAACTCACAAAAATGTTAAAAACAGAAATCGAGGTAGGCTTAATATCTGCCGGTCACTATTGCTAGTACCAATCATAAGTGTATTTTTTTTACCTTAATTAAAAATATGTTTTTAAAGCAAACTCAAATTTGCAATCGAAATGTACTTAAATGTTTTTTTTTATAGCGTCATAGCAACTTTTTAGTTTAAATGTTTGATTTCCTTAATTTTTTTTTGCACACTAAAAATACTGTTTGCGCTCCGGTAAAATAATTTGTTGAAAGGCTGAGAAAATTACTATAAAAAGACCGAACCACGTAGCCTAGTATTAACACCTTAACACAGGCCTGCCCAACGTACGGCCCGCGGGCCGGTTCCGGCCCGTGAAGCCATTTCATCCGGCCCGCGACGGCATTTCAAAAATAGTTCTATCAATGATCCCTAAGACTGTTAACGAAATATTCGATAAATAAATTTATAGTCTAGATTTACAAAAAATAAGCTTAACGGTACACTTCAACCATAGCTTTTGCACCCAAATTTCTGTTACAGACATTTTAGTATCTTCAAAACTACGGGATCTATCGATATGATTTTTGATTCATCCCCTAAATTACTGTCTTCAAAGTTATTTACAACAAAGTTTGACTATTTTTACAATCAGAATTTTTCAGGATTGGGTCCGTAAGTTTGACAAATTTGGTTTAAGAAGACAACAACTTCTTTGGTTGCTGTGCACCCTTAAGATCAAATTTTCCCATATTTTCACAAAAATTTAATTGAGAAAATTTAGATGTTATTTTGTTCTTTAGCAATGTTTTTATTTCAAATTCAAACATTCTTTATGTTTGAATTAAGTTTTTATCACTTCTTTATTGATGTTTTCAGAATCAATAATTAAACTGAAAACTAGGAAAAGAAAACATAATTCTCAATTTCGTTAAATTGTGAAAAAAACGAAAACAAACTTGGATTGTTGTACAGAATAATTCTTATATTGAATTTCTTACAATTTTGAATGTGTTTACTTCAAATTTAAGTTTTTCTGTTTTTATTCAAATTGATTTTTATTTAAAACGAGTAAGAAGAAAATTATGTAGTTTTTAGAAAAAAAATAGTAATAAACATTGCCAAGAATAAGTTTAAAAAGCAAATTATAAATAACCAAGTTCGCTGCAAATATTTTTAAAATATTGAAAAATGTCTCAAAGCAGCAAAAAAAAATTTCAAACAAAATTTCAACTGTCGGTAGTAATTTTAAAAATAACTTTTTTAAATTTTTTGTGTGTTTCAAATTATTTTATAACATTTTGTAAGATATTTGCATAAAAGTGCACAGTAACACAAAAAGGGTTTTTTTTGTAATGAAGATTTGGATCCAAATTTTGTTTAAATAATTCTAATTATCAATAAATTTAATTATTAATAAATTTTAATTTCAAAAGGTATCTTTGTTTTTCTTTCTTATAATCCAGATAAATAAATCTTATTTGCAATACTAGTTTTTTTTTAATTTGATTATTTTAAAACGATCTAATGAATATAAAGTTATGTTTTTTATTAATTTTCAACTTTATCAAACATAAGTTCCGGCCCACCATTGCTTCAGAATTGTCAGATCTGGCCCGCAGGGCCAAAAGGTTGGGCACCCCTGCCTTAACATGTTCACATTATGTCGAGAAATAGCCAATGAAACCGCTTTGTAAATGCGGCCCGAAACTCTTAATTGGGCACGAGTAAAATTTACCTTTTACTAGAGAGAATTTCCTACAGTTTTGTCTCTGGAACCTTGAAATCAGCAGTTAACAAAAAATTCGAATCGATGAAAATGATTTTTTCTAGGTGTCACTTAATTAGCAACATTAATATTATTTTTTTTAGCCACAGTGTTCGACTTATTTCTTAAAAAAAAACACGATTTAAAAATAATCATATCTCCTAAACCAGATTTTTCACCATAACGCACTATGCTTCAGAAGATGTCTTTTGTAGTCCCCTAAAAAAAAGGGAATTTAAAAAGACCATTTTTGAGAATTTTACTTTTATTGATAAAGTGTTAAATTAAAAATCAGAAATTCTATTTTCCTTGTACCTTCCTATTTTTATTTGAAAAGCCCTAAACATAAACTACAAAAAATCTCTTCTTTAAATTCAGAATTTAAAACATTTACAAACCCATTTTTTATGAACAACCGAGATTCAAATATAAAATTTAATTTCCCATAAAATAGTTACAGTAAAATAATGAGAAATGACAAAAGATTTCAAACCGACATTAAAAAAGGAACAATGCAAATTTTATCTCAAGTATATGGGGGAAGAAGGGATGTCATTTTAAAATTCCCCGAAAATTCATTGGGCAGAAAACTAATGCCTGCAAATAAAATTTTCAGCGAAAAACATTGTACAATTGATTGTAAACTTTTCCCAGTTCAGAAATTGACTTTCCGGAAACACACACACCACAACTTAAGTTTTTAAACGCAGTTTTAAGTAAAATATAGTCACTTACGCAGTTCTGTTTATTGCCAAGAGCTGGTATCTCGTTTTACCTTAATGCTGAATATCATGAATATGATCAAAAAAGACTTTCTGAACTATAATTTTGACGATCGAGTTGACGAAGGAGTTCAGATTGATCTCCTTAATTTTTGAGGATTTATTTTTGAATATAACAAAGTTCAACAGTCTCTTTTGTTTTAGGAAACTCAGTTCCGTCCAAAACTAAGATATGACCTACATTAACACCCTTCGTCGTACACGGTGCGTCAAGTAGCAAGTTGTATTAAGCAATCAAGCAGTGATTAATTATCTCCCACGTGTCCGATCAAAATCAAGGTAAATCAATCAAGTCCGGTGCGATGACGATACGTTCAAGCTCACCCGCATGACGAGAACAAAAGTGCACCCATCGCAGTCTCACAAGCAAAAGCAACAACAACAAAATTTACCTTTTAGTATTCATTGCACAAATTTGACCCGTTAACGGTTATTAATGACTTCATCTTCCTGCTCGGTGTTTTGCTGAGGCACTCGTTTTCAGCTTTGGATTCGGCAGGAGAGCACCGTTCGATACTGTGTATGATTGAAACCGTGGAGAAAATCAACATTCAGTTGGCGAGTCCCCCGGATTACATGACTCATTTCAGCGACAATCGATTTGTGAGGGTTTGCAAGAATGCTGAAGAGAAAAAGATTGATTCGTGGTTTTGGTTTTGGATTCGAATCTTCAAGTCAAAGTTTTTTATGTTCAAATGTTCAAATGTTCAAATGATGAAATGTTCAAATGTTCAAATGTTCAAATGTTCAAATGTTCAAATGTTCAAATGTTCAAATGTTCAAATGTTCAAATGTTCAAATGTTCAAATGTTCAAATGTTCAAATGGTCAAATGTTCAAATGTTCAAATGTTCAAATGTTCAAATGTTCAAATGTTCAAATGTTCAAATGTTCAAATGTTCAAATGTTCAAATGTTCAAATATTCAAATGTTCAAATGTTCAAATGTTCAAATGTTCAAATGTTCAAATGTTCAAATGTTCAAATGTTCAAATGTTCAAATGTTCAAATGTTCAAATGTTCAAATGTTCAAATGTTCAAATGTTCAAATGTTCAAATGTTCAAATGTTCAAATGTTCAAATGTTCAAATGTTCAAATGTTCAAATGTTCAAATGTTCAAATGGTCAAATGTTCAAATGTTCAAATGTTCAAATGTTCAAATGTTCAAATGTTCAAATGTTCAAATGTTCAAATGTTCAAATATTCAAATGTTCAAATGTTCAAATGTTCAAATGTTCAAATGTTCAAATGTTCAAATGTTCAAATGTTCAAATGTTCAAATGTTCAAATGTTCAAATGTTCAAATGTTCAAATGTTCAAATGTTCAAATGTTCAAATGTTCAAATGTTCAAATGTTCAAATGTTCAAATGTTCAAATGTTCAAATGTTCAAATGTTCAAATGTTCAAATTTTCAAACTTTCTAATGTTCAATAGTTTAAATGCTCAAATATTCAAATGTGACAGCAAAATTCTGAACACATTACGCGCCTTTAATCCCGATTCCCACGCGTGATTCCCGACTCGAGTTTCGCGCCGTAATCTTTCTTGATTAACTTCCCTAATCAATCTTTACCGTGCGGCCTAAAAAAAGTTCGAACCCCACCAGCAAAAAAACAAAGTTTCGTTTACTCTTTAATCAAATTTGTGCGCCATCGACGTCGGTCGCCGCCGGAATGCCCTTTGCCAAACACGGAATTGATCACGTCCCGGGATCGGGTTGACGTTGGGAAATCTCAGGAATTTATCGAACGCGACGCTCAACGGCGGCGTCCCTCTGCATTTTGTTATCAGTTGTTCCTTCAACCCTGCCCGTTTGGTTGGGTGAGTAAGGAAGTTACTTCTGGTGGATGGTTTTTTTCTTTCTTTTTTGCGAAGGGTCCTTTCTTTAGAAGTTACACGCGTGCCTTCGAAAACTATCCGTGTAAGCTATCGGCAGAAATTCTATCACATCATGATAAGAACGAACACTGTAACGTGAGGCTACTTTGGTCTCTTTAAAACTGCATAGGACTCTACATAGCTACATAACTCTAGTGGTTGGTGTCTGAGGAATAGATGAGCAATGAAGAGTGCAATTTCTCTCTTTTAGCCAAGACACCAACCATCATATTAATTCAACGTTGCCGAGACATGAACCAAGAACGTTAATGTTGCATTTTACCTCAACAATAACGGTCAAAGTTACCCTTTTTAACTATTTGAACAAAAAAACAGACGAATTTTCCGAGGAAAATGTAAGAAAAATGAGGAAAGATCATCTTCCGGCTGTCGGAACAGCAGCAGAAGCATCAGCGGAAAGCGAAAGGAAAAGAGTGTTTTGCCAAAGTGGAATTTCGCTGGCCATCGTCGTCGTCATTGTCTATTGGAACCCTGGCTTGGTGGCTGGCCAGCAAGGAGTGAGCGAGGGAACGTGAGTTATTTCAACCGTAATTCTTCGTCCGAAGAATGACTTACGACGGCAGTCCGTGGTCGATGCTGCTGTTGGCATCTCGAATTAAAGGGTTTTTTTTTTTCAGTAAAAAAGTGAAACTTTAGGTGGTTTTGTTTTTAAAACAAGTTATATTCAGTTTACACACATATGTCTAAAAATATTGAAAAGCATATTGTAAGAATAACGGATGAATACCAGATACTCACAAAAGCAAATTTTGAATTTAAAACAACTCACTCACTTGTATTCGAAAATTTTCAAATAAAATTAAAGCAGATGAAAAATATTTCAATTGTTTCATGTACCACACTGTGGTTCATCGAAACCAGCACCAATTTTCTAATTTTCCCCGGTTTTCCCTCTAAAAATCATCGATTACATCGCGTCTAGCCCAGCTGTTGCCATCACCACGAGACGGCCACCAATTGACGGCAACGCCAACTTGGGTTGATTTGGCAGTATGTCACCACGTTCTACAAGTCACCGGTTGGTGCGTTGGAGTACGCGCGTCTCAAAATCGAGGTCGTAGGAGGCGAAGGCGTTTTTCCAGCGAAAAGCAAAGCACGAGCGAAACCCTATTATTAGCGGTGGCAAATGAAAAATGTTTCTCCCCACCCCTGAGGGTAAAAATATCGATATTGGTTGACTGTCAACTGTAAATTGATGTGCGGTTTGTGTAATTGGTTTGCAGCGGGGTTGGGTCGGGCTTTTTGGGAAGGTGGAACCACTAGCGAGTGATTTTAGAGGGGTGCAATCTATAAAATACTAATTTGTTGATCAATAAATCAAGATTGTGCGAATCGATATTTAACTTATAATATAACATTCATTATAATGTTTTTCAATAAAGTAAAACATGCGGTGCAAGTACCTTGAATCTATTGACCCGTCAATCGTTAGACCAACGATTTCTCTCATTGAACAGCTTGATGTTCAGCAAGCGATAACTCATAATGTATTTAGCGAATTAATATCCGAACAGAAATGGGATTACAAGAAGTATATAAAACTTTAAAAATGATGTGAATGTGTTGTAAACGCAATCAGTGCACTCAAAAAAATAATGATAAGAATTTGGAGGAATATCTGACCAAAAATAAACCAAACACAAAAGCTGCCTAGCATAATTATCTGAAAATCATATCAACTGACTAATAAGTAAAGAAGATGCTTGCCAGTTAATCCCTGAAATCTCGTGGTAAGGCTTTCGATAATCATACAGAGTAGCATTCAATAGAATATGGATTCGATGATTTTTATTTTTGACATTTAATATCGAACGCACATATGCTGAGATACCGTCTCAAAAATTTGACGCTATTTGGTGATGTAGAGAAAACTTAAATTTTCCTGTTTGTTTTTCCTCAGAAACCATTGCACAAGGGCTCGCAAAATTAAGTGGAAGATTGCTTTTCTGAAAAATTGTGAAGTTTTGGAGCTTTGGTGTCTTCAGAAAAGTTGATTCAATTAGAAAATTAGAGTGGTTCAAAGGAGATCGAGGTTAGCTTTGATCGCGACCGGTTGGTTTGTATTTTGCGATCTGCGTTTTTTTCTTTTTGACGTTTTCTGAGGATTTCTATCAAAGTCTTATTGGCTAGTTCTGAAGGATCTTGTGAGTGGCAGTGGAAAAGGTGGAGATGGTGGATATATCCGAGTTTCAATTCCTTGTGTGGATTTGGCAGAACCAGGTGTCGTTGCTGATCTGCTGCTTTTGCTAAGCTGGGTTGGAGCCACAATCGCGCAAATGGCAAAAAAATCTTGGAAAATCTTCGTAGCGGTCGTTAATAAGAACCGTGTACCCAAATCTCGGTGAGAAAATTCCATTTTGAGAAAAAATCAAGGTTTCTTTTCATTATTTGTAATTTAAATGTTTGACATTTGCAAAAAACAGCAAACGGTCTTTGTTTTCATGGCTACCTTCGTTTTTTTTAAACAATTATTTTTGACAAAAATGGTAATTATTTTTTTCTGTTTTTTAAAAACATTGGCTTTCATGAACTTCATTTCTTATATATCCAAAGATTTTTTTTTTTTCAAGTAAAAAAGAGTCCTATGAACATAGGAAAGATCATAGCAAAAGGAACACTTCCACGTATTTCTATCGGCTTGTCTCTTGAGGAGAACCTAGGAGCTGACAATTGGTAAACTATCCGGTTTTGTCTTTTGAAGATTTGCTGTTTCTTGGTGAGAGCTTTCCATAATTATTTACTAGATGATTATATTCCCCTATTTTATTATACTATAAATTAAATAACCCTCCTATCCCTCACCTTCTTTCCCATTCCTCAATTCCCATTTACTTAGTTCCACTTCCTCCCTAAAAATATAATTATCTGCCAAATTTACACTAACACACCACACCTAACTGATTCGGAGCGCCTGGTACGGTATGTCCACGCATCCTTCCTCCCCTGTAGATTCTGTGAAATGTGATCCGTTCTCAGAATCCTCTCTGCGGCAAACACAACGCAGTAGGGCTGGCCGCTTTAATTTTTGTAATACATTTTCGGGTGTTCTCGGATGTACTGCAATTATTCAACATTGACAAGAACTTCCAGCATGCTTTCATCGGACTGGCTGCGTTTGTGTTAGATTAGATTAGATTCATTTAGAAAATTAGAGTGGTTCAAAGTTGGGGTGATTTTTTAAAATGAATATTTTTGGGATTTTTTTTTGCCTTCCAGAAAGTTGTTGGGTTTGCTAATCCAAGTAACTTTGTCAGAGACACCAACATTTTATTTCGAAATTAACGCCTTCTACGACCAAATTCAGATAACGTATCTGAGCAAACCTTCAAAAAACAGTTTTTTTAACGTAGCAATTCAGGGTTAAGTTTAAGAGAAAAGTAAGGTAAGTTCAAGGTACTTTGAGAGCTCGAGAAACAAACACTTTTAGTTTTTGATAAGTCAATTTGGATTGAAGGATCAATCGTTACAGCCATTTTAAGGTAAAAAGTCGAAAATTTAAAAATAAAATACCTCGAAAATGCGCAGGCCATATTTCAAACGCCAGAATGCATTCAAAACGGTCGATCTAGGACTACAAATGCTAACAAAAATCTCAGGATTTTTTTTCTTTCAAATTGATGTTTGTATGTTTGTATGTTAATTTGAAAATGCCTTATTTTGAAGGGAAAGGTAAATGGGACCACAAGGATGTAATATGATGCCCATAACTGGAAAGTCGTCTATTATGCCAAATCAGATATTCCGAGAAAAACCGTGCAGATTTAATTTGAATTTGAGGATTTACAACTTGTGAAAATTGTCCAACTACATAGATGTTTTTCCGTGAAATTTTGACGGTTGAATCTGAATCTGCCCTCAGAATTGAACCAAATGGAAAACAATCAATTTTCGGTCATATTTTGGGTTTCTATGATAACTTTACATAGAAACTCAAAATATGACTTAACATCTATATTTTGACAAATATTGAAACAAGGCACTCTGATCTTTTGTAGATATGAAAAATGCTCTCGATTCCAATTTGAATTTATCAAGTATAGTACGTTTTCCAAAAATTATGATCTTTTACAAAAAAAAACTTGCAACACAACCAATTGAAATTTGAACATTGTGCTATAGTCCAAAAGATGGCATGTTTTGTCATCAACATATCCGAAAATGGGAATTTTCAAAAATTCAACATTTTGCGTCAAAATTCCAATTGAAATATAGGTTTTTTTTTTACAAGAGAATAATTATTTTCTGAAAATTCTGAACAATATGTACAACTTTGTTGAAGACACCAAGTCGATCTAAAAATCTTAAGAGGTATGGATTTTGCCTTCCTCACGTTACTGAGGAAAGGCTATAAAATCACTCGAAAAATGAACTTCTCAATTAGACCTCCAAGACCCACCTTCATGTATACCTATCGACTCAGAATCAAATTCTGAGCAAATGTCTGTGTGTGTGGTGGGATGTTGATCAAAAAATTGTCACTCGATTATCTCGACATTGGCTGAACCGATTTTGTCCGTTTTGGCGTCATTCGGTCCGTCTTGGGGTCCCAAAAGTCGCTATTAAAAATTATGCAGTTTAGTTAAGTACTTCAAAAGTTATGCTAAAAAAACGATTTTAGCAAAAGTCCGGAAAATTGTAAAAAGGGTGGTTTTTGTAAAAAAAAAACCCGTCATGCTATACATTTTCAGAAAGGTATTTAAAAGACCGTTCCAACGCGTATAAGAAATCTAAGATCTGACAAATCTATCAAAAGTTATAAGCACTTAAGTGTTATTTATACGCTTTTTGGAGGCCGGATCTTAGATATGTTGATGAAAACGTTGTCCGGATCTCTCATGCGACCTATCGTAGGATGGGTATTCAAAAGACCTTTCTAACGCGGCCAAAACATTGATGATCTGACAACCCTATCAAAAGTTATAAGCACTTAAGTGCTATTTACGCACTTTTTGCATTTTGGATGTGAGGAAGGCGCCAACCACATAAGGGTGGATTAAGTATCGTTTTTTTAAATTAAATTGTATGGAGACTTGAATCCCGGGCAGACGGTTATAACAAAATTAATAATATTTCAATAACAAATCCTGTTAAAATAACAAAAAGTGTTATTATTTTATCCTGAAGTTCAACTTCAAGAAGAAAAAATAATAACAGATTCTGATAAAATAACAAGATTTGGTATTGAAGTGATATTATATTGAAAATGTTTAATAACACGCTAATAAGAGGAAATGTTATACATTTCAAAAACTCTCCTAATAACAAAATTTGTTATTCGTTCGGTATACTGACTTAGAAATAAAATTACCATAAATCGCATTTTCATCAGATCGACGTCGTCGAGCTATCTTGTCGCACCCGCCATTTTGACGTTCCGAGAAAAACGCGTTTTAATGTTTGACCTTGAATATTCAAAAACGAGAGCACGCAATGTAAACAATAACAAACACGTTTTGTTTGGCTCACCATTCTGTGCATTGTCCCCAAGTTTGGTTGATGTTGGTTGCTGGAGTTCCGAGTTATAATTACAAATGTTTACGGTAGTCTAGCTTGTACGTGCGACAAACGCATCCTGACTTTCCTGGCCTGAAATCCCTTTGGCCTTTTGTCGCACTTACATCAATTTTCATGGAGTGACAAGATAGCACGACAAGATTGAAACTACTTTCATATGTAAAGTGACAAAAATGCACGGAGTTTTTTCGGTTTTTGTTGAATATCTCAGGATTGAAATCGAATTTTGGGGATCTGTGAAGGTCAAAAGGTGAGGCATTGTGAGCTGCACAAAATGGCGTTCTTAACTCAATTTGGCCCAAAATGCACGTACGACAAGTTAGCACGATGACGACGAGATGAAGTTTTTAATACGGATCTGAATGAAATAAAATCTATTATCAAAAAAATTAAAAATATGAAAGCCCCTGGTGAGGATGGCATTTTTTACATTTTAATTAAAAAATTACCAGAAGCAACTTTAAGTAGCTTGGTCAAAATTTTCAACAAATGTTTTGATTTGGCATATTTTCCCAGTAGTTGGAAAAATGCCAAAGTAATTCCGATTTTGAAACCGGATAAAAATCCTGCTGAAGCCTCAAGCTATCGGCCAATTAGTTTGCTTTCATCTATTAGTAATTTATTCGAAAGAATAATTCTTAATAGAATGATGACGCACATTAATGAAAATTCAATTTTCGCTGATGAGCAGTTTGGATTTCGCCTTGGGCATTCAACTACTCATCAGTTGTTGAGAGTTTCAAATTTAATTCGAAGCAACAAATCTGAGGGCTATTCTACTGGCGCTGCTCTTCTTGATATAGAAAAAGCATTTGACAGTGTTTGGCATAAAGGATTGATTGCGAAATTGAAAAGGTTTAATTTTCCGATTTATATCGTGAAAATTATTCAAAACTATTTGACGGATCGTACTCTGCAGGTATGTTATCAGAATAGCAAATCTGATCAACTACCTGTACGTGCTGGCGTCCCTCAAGGAAGCATTTTGGGTCCAATTTTATACAATATTTTTACTTCTGACTTGCCTAATTTGCCCCCAGGATGTCAGAAATCACTTTTTGCTGATGACACAAGCATCTCCGCCAAAGGCAGAAGCCTTCGTGTCATAACAAGAAGATTACAAAAAAGCTTGGATATTTTCAATTCTTATTTGAAAGAATGGAAAATTACTCCAAATGCTGCAAAAACTCAATTTATTATTTTCCCTCACAAACCAAGGGCTGATTTTCTTAAACCAAAAAGTCATCACATTATAAAGATGAATGAGGTAAATTTAAAGTGGGAGGATCAAGTGAAATATCTTGGACTTGGTTTTGACAAAAACCTTACTTACAAGGATCACATTGAAAGTATCCAGGTTAAATGTAACAAATACATTAAATGTTTGTATCCACTTATAAACAGGAATTCTAGACTTTGTCTCAAGAATAAACTGTTAATTTATAAACAAATTTTCAGACCTGCCATGCTTTATGCTGTGCCGATCTGGACAAGCTGTTGCTTAACCAGGAAGAAAAAACTTCAGAGGATTCAGAACAAAATTCTGAAAATGATTCTGAAACTTCCTCCCTGGTTCAGCACCAGTGAACTTCATCAATTAGCCGAAGTTGACACTTTGGATGTTATGTCCAATAAGATAATTGATGCATTTCGACAAAAATCATTGCAGTCTTCAGCTGCATTGATCCGCCCTTTATATAGTTTATAAATTAGTTTTAAGATATCCCTTTTCCCTTTTATACATGTAGGACCTCCTACATTTGAAATCACTGAATAGCGAAAGCTACAATATTTCATGAACAAATGAAAGTTGCTAGTATTTAAAATTGAGATGAAAAATCACCGATTGTGATTGGACACTCAATAATATTTTAACTGAATGAATGTACATGGAAAAGAAATTTGAATAAATATAAACTTAAAAAAAAGAGTTATCGCGATTTTACGAAAAAAAAGTTTTGAAAAAAAAAAAACCATAAATCGCACAAATGGAAAAGTTTCTAAGTGTCCATAACACAATCTGTTATTTTTTTTCTTTTGTTAAATATGTTTAGTTATTTGGGATAATTTTGTCTAATTTCGTCGGGGTCATTATTTTGGCCATGAAATGGGGTCCTTAAGCTAAAATTATTCTGAAAAGTTGAAATTTTGGAAGCTGATTTTTTTAATTATTTGATATACCCCCCAAGGGACTTTGCTAAAATTGGCTAGAACTGTGGAATTATTTTGACCAATTTCGTCGGGGTCATTATTTTGGCCATGAAATGGGGTCCTTAAGCTAAAATTATTCTGAAAAGTTGAAATTTTGAAAGTTGGTTTTTTTAATTATTTGATAAACCCCCTAAGGGACTTTGCTAAAATTGGCTAGAACAATGGGATAATTTTGACCAATTTCGTCAGGGTCATTTTTTTGGCCATGAAATGGGGTCCTTAAGCTTAAATTATTCTGAAAAGTTGAAATTTTGAAAGTTGATTTTTTTAATTATTTGATATATCCCCTAGGGGACTTTGCTCAAATTGGCTAGAACTATGGGCTAATTTTGACCAATTTCGTCGGGGTCATTATTTTGGCCATGAAATGGGGTACTTAAGCTAAAATTATTCTAAAAAGTTGAAATTTTGAAAGTTGATTTTTTTAATTATTTGATATACCCCCTAAGGGATTTTACTAAAATTGGCTAGAACTATGAAATAATTTTGACCAATTTCATCTGGGTCATTTATTTAACCATGAAATGGGGTTTCAAGCTAAAATAATCCGATAAAATTAACTTTTGAGAGTTCATTTTTTTTTTAATTTTGTTGTATTCCCTAGCGGAATTGATTTATTTATTGACAATTTTTGAAGTGTGAATAACAAAAACTGTTATTATTTTCACAGAGCCAGGAAGTCGGAGCTGACGTTGAAGTTCGAGCTGGAGTGAGACCTCGGAGACTGCATCTGATTCAGCAAATTTTCAGCAACTTTTACTTGGAGTCGGAATCTGTGAAGTCGGGTATTTTTAGAGCGCTGAATTCGTCGTTGACGTCATATCCTGTATCCAGAGTCGGAGTTGTCTTCAAAGTATGGATTCAAAGTCGCTTGGAGGTACCCGACGCTGCAGCCCTGACTAGTACAGGGGAGTTATGGCAACTGCAGGTTTATTTGCAAATTACAAATAAATCAAAACAATAACTTTTTTTGTTATGGAGACATACCAGTTCAATAACATTTTTTGTTATTATGCTGCTCCACCTCTCCGCACAAAATAACAAATCTGGAGTTTTTTTTTTTTTGAAAAGGTCCAATAAACCAAATTTCCAGTTTTTGCTTTTCGGGTGTTTTTGAAACCGCCTTGAGTCAAGGGTATTTGAAAACACCAAAAAGCAAAAACTAAAAATTTGGTTTATTGGACCTTTTCAAAAAAAAACTCCAGAAATCTTGTTATTCCTTCATGATTCCTTCTGTGTTATTGGTTTGAAATTGCAATAACAACGTAATAACAGTTAAAGTTATTCTTCGAACAAATCTTTGTTATTGATCTTTGTTATTTTAACAACTAATCCGATCATCCCAATAACATATTTCGATCTTCTCACAATATCAAAAACTGACCTTCCCAAGTTATTTCCGTCTGCTCGGGATGGACAAACTAATGATGCAAAATTATGTCTTCCACACTGCGGCTGTACATAATGTTGAATTACTTAAGTACTATTGTGTAAAAAATATAGAGAAATGTACAAGTGTTCAGCAAATAATAAAAAAATAGATCCCGTAATACATTAAATAATATTTTCATTTGAGAAACAAAACCTACAACTTCCTCACCCCCTTCTCGACAATGTTGTCATTCCACTATTGTAGTTAATTGCCTCAACTTTGCGGTCTGTTACTTTTCCCCACCAGAAACCATTACCGCGCGCGCAAACAGAGCTTGTAAAAATGACGTAAGCAGAAGCGTTATGAACTATATATTCCTCCCCTTAGTTTTCCTCACATGCTGCGGCTGATCCTTTGGCCCAAAATAAAGTTGCAAAGCCCCTCCACACCACCCCACCAACCCACAAGGAGCTTGAGATAATTAAAAACACGCGGTGCGGTTTTCCGCCTTTTTCCGCGCGCGCAACATCATCATCATCCACATCCTCGACTGACGACGGTGGCGGTTTTTCCCCGAGAGCTGCCAAAAATCTGTTCCACTTTATTATCCTCGCGCCCACCACCGCAATGGCGGCGTTGGTGCTGTTTGGGCGCGATCCTTTTGAAGAGTTTTCCACCCGACACCATGTGCTGTGCCTCGTCTCTCGTTGCGCTGGGCCACCTTTTCTGGCACACAGGACGAGGGAAAAGTTTTCCGTTCAAATTTCACTTTCATCGCGTGGTGTTGCATGTTGGTTCAGGGTGAGTTGTCCTGTTATTGGTCAACATCTGAATATTTGAAGATTTCAGACATTCAAATTTCCAAGCCTCTGAATCTTTAATCATTCAAATCATTAAATCTTCAAATCATCTAACCTTGAATGCTTAAGAAAACTCAATAATAAATATAGTCGACAATCGAACCACTTACCCTAGTCTTGACACCCATTTTCCTCGGGGAAGACATGAAGCGCTCCAAAAACATGTTACCGGCGCCTGTGAATCCGTGGTTGAATCACGTGGTTGACTCAACACTTGCTGCCACCTCAGAACATAAACTAATTTCGGTTTTGACGTGCGGTTCCCCTCTTTTTTTTCTCTTCCTGACGACGAACCCAAAAGTCAAGTCAAGAACCAGAAGGCAGGGTGGCAGCAGCAGCAGCGGTTGGTCGTTTTTAATAGGAAATCTGTCAAATTTTTCTGACAAAGTGTCAATATTTACCGAATGTCAACCGGAGACGCCTCAATAAGAGGGTTGCACGTCACCGTCGTCATCGTCGTCGGTTGACACGGTTGAAGTTGAGATTCTGGCTTCGGTCTCACGTGGTGCGTTGACGAGTTGTGACCGAGCGGAATGCCCTTTGCCTTTTGAGTTTGTTTGCAGATGTTTGACGGAGCACGTTCCGTTCTGGGACCAGAGGAAAGTGATGTCAGTAAAATTTGATAAGTCAAAAAGAAAGGTTACGATTTCTTTAAAAAAAAAAATTTAAAAAATACATAATTTTTTTAAACAATATTCTAGAATGATACTTAAAATGGGTAATTCCCCGTCAAATCTCACGAAATCGGAAAAAGTTTGGAGATTTCGTGACGGAGGAGTGTTACGCTCCGTACAATTTATTTAGAATTTGTAGGAAATTTTATTACGAGGGGGAAGGGAGGGGGTCTAAAAATCCTTTTTTTTGCGTTACGTAATAAAAGAACGCCCCTTATGATGAAAAATCATACTAACATCAAAAAATTAAAGCGGTTTTGAATCGGGATGATGATAGCTATCGATTGCACTTATAATAACATGGAAATATTCACAAAAATACGTATTTTTCCTGTATTTTGAAAATGCAATGTTTCTCGAAAAAAATTTCAAAACTACCCAAGTAACAAGAGCTCTTCAAGATAGCTACAGCATAGCAGTTTGGACTACGGTAGGATAAAACTCTCTTCAAGTACTCTTCCAAACTCCTGAAGAAGTTTTGAAGAGAATTTTATCCTACCGCGGTCCAAACTGCTATGCTGTAGCTATCTTGAAGAGCTCTTGTAGAACTCCTGGAAATAAATGTTACTTGGGTATTGTTATTGCAATATGGGTATCAAATAATCGGGATTTTTCATACGTTTCAAATGTTATATTTTTTTGAAAATACAAAAAAAAAATCACAAAACTACATATTTCAATAAAAAACAATCAAAATTTCAGTTTTTACAATATGGATATCAGAGGCGCCGACTAGTCCAAAATGTTGGGGGGGGCACGGTTGTTTTCCGAAATCGTTAGGTGAGAGTGGCGATTTGATGTTTAAGTTTATTGTATATCACGAATTTTACCAATTTGAATATTACGATGTGATAAGAGTTTTTTTCATCCGGAATCCATTTTTTTTTTTGAAAAAGATAATTTATTAAAACGTGATTGAGAATGTTTATTGGGGGTTTTTTATATGTTTGGAAGGCGAATTCATTCTAATTGGCATATTCTCACTTATTTTCCAGAAGTAACAGTCAATTATAAAAATTATCAGGTATTTAAAATTCAACAACACAAATATTCTAAAAATGAAAACAAAAGTAAAAAGCAAAAATTTAGAACTTTAGAAATTGGAAAATGCACATTAAAAACAATTTTTTTTTCAAATCTGCAATTTAGAAAAAAATAACAGAAAAAAATAAATATTCCAAAATTTAAAAAAAAAAGTTTAAAAACCCTAGGGTTGAAAAAAACTCATGGCTAAAAAATGTTAAGAAATCAAAAGTTGAAATTCAGAAATTTAAAAAATCAGAAATTTGTAAATTAAAAAAAACAATGTTTAAAAAAATAGAAAATTTAACATCAATTTATTTGTTCAGAACTTAAGAATTTAAGAATTTAAGAATTTAAGAATTTAAGAATTTAAGAATTTAGGAATTTAAGAATTTAAGAATTTAAGAATTTAAGAATTTAAGAATTTAAGAATTTAAGAATTTAAGAATTTAAGAATTTAAGAATTTAAGAATTTAAGAATTTAAGAATTTAAGAATTTAAGAATTTAAGAATTTAAGAATTTAAGAATTTAAGAATTTAAGAATTTAAGAATTTAAGAATTTAAGAATTTAAGAATTTAAGAATTTAAGAATTTAAGAATTTAAGAATTTAAGAATTTAAGAATTTAAGAATTTAAGAATTTAAGAATTTAAGAATTTAAGAATTTAAGAATTTAAGAATTTAAGAATTTAAGAATTTAAGAATTTAAGAATTTAAGAATTTAAGAATTTAAGAATTTAAGAATTTAAGAATTTAAGAATTTAAGAATTTAAGAATTTAAGAATTTAAGAATTTAAGAATTTAAGAATTTAAGAATTTAAGAATTTAAGAATTTAAGAATTTAAGAATTTAAGAATTTAAGAATTTAAGAATTTAAGAATTTAAGAATTTAAGAATTTAAGAATTTAAGAATTTAAGAATTTAAGAATTTAAGAATTT
This sequence comes from Culex pipiens pallens, assembly GCF_016801865.2. NCBI lineage: Eukaryota > Metazoa > Arthropoda > Insecta > Diptera > Culicidae > Culex > Culex pipiens. Next base: position 97,979,210 of record NC_068939.1, read on the forward strand.
AAGAATTTAAGAATTTAAGAATTTAAGAATTTAAGAATTTAAGAATTTAAGAATTTAAGAATTTAAGAATTTAAGAATTTAAGAATTTAAGAATTTAAGAATTTAAGAATTTAAGAATTTAAGAATTTAAGAATTTAAGAATTTAAGAATTTAAGAATTTAAGAATTTAAGAATTTAAGAATTTAAGAATTTAAGAATTTAAGAATTTAAGAATTTAAGAATTTAAGAATTTAAGAATTTAAGAATTTAAGAATTTAAGAATTTAAGAATTTAAGAATTTAAGAATTTAAGAATTTAAGAATTTAAGAATTTAAGAATTTAAGAATTTAAGAATTTAAGAATTTAAGAATTTAAGAATTTAAGAATTTAAGAATTTAAGAATTTAAGAATTTAAGAATTTAAGAATTTAAGAATTTAAGAATTTAAGAATTTAAGAATTTAAGAATTTAAGAATTTAAGAATTTAAGAATTTAAGAATTTAAGAATTTAAGAATTTAAGAATTTAAGAATTTAAGAATTTAAGAATTTAAGAATTTAAGAATTTAAGAATTTAAGAATTTAAGAATTTAAGAATTTAAGAATTTAAGAATTTAAGAATTTAAGAATTTAAGAATTTAAGAATTTAAGAATTTAAGAATTTAAGAATTTAAGAATTTAAGAATTTAAGAATTTAAGAATTTAAGAATTTAAGAATTTAAGAATTTAAGAATTTAAGAATTTAAGAATTTAAGAATTTAAGAATTTAAGAATTTAAGAATTTAAGAATTTAAGAATTTAAGAATTTAAGAATTTAAGAATTTAAGAATTTAAGAATTTAAGAATTTAAGAATTTAAGAATTTAAGAATTTAAGAATTTAAGAATTTAAGAATTTAAGAATTTAAGAATTTAAGAATTTAAGAATTTAAGAATTTAAGAATTTAAGAATTTAAGAATTTAAGAATTTAAGAATTTAAGAATTTAAGAATTTAAGAATTTAAGAATTTAAGAATTTAAGAATTTAAGAATTTAAGAATTTAAGAATTTAAGAATTTAAGAATTTAAGAATTTAAGAATTTAAGAATTTAAGAATTTAAGAATTTAAGAATTTAAGAATTTAAGAATTTAAGAATTTAAGAATTTAAGAATTTAAGAATTTAAGAATTTAAGAATTTAAGAATTTAAGAATTTAAGAATTTAAGAATTTAAGAATTTAAGAATTTAAGAATTTAAGAATTTAAGAATTTAAGAATTTAAGAATTTAAGAATTTAAGAATTTAAGAATTTAAGAATTTAAGAATTTAAGAATTTAAGAATTTAAGAATTTAAGAATTTAAGAATTTAAGAATTTAAGAATTTAAGAATTTAAGAATTTAAGAATTTAAGAATTTAAGAATTTAAGAATTTAAGAATTTAAGAATTTAAGAATTTAAGAATTTAAGAATTTAAGAATTTAAGAATTTAAGAATTTAAGAATTTAAGAATTTAAGAATTTAAGAATTTAAGAATTTAAGAATTTAAGAATTTAAGAATTTAAGAATTTAAGAATTTAAGAATTTAAGAATTTAAGAATTTAAGAATTTAAGAATTTAAGAATTTAAGAATTTAAGAATTTAAGAATTTAAGAATTTAAGAATTTAAGAATTTAAGAATTTAAGAATTTAAGAATTTAAGAATTTAAGAATTTAAGAATTTAAGAATTTAAGAATTTAAGAATTTAAGAATTTAAGAATTTAAGAATTTAAGAATTTAAGAATTTAAGAATTTAAGAATTTAAGAATTTAAGAATTTAAGAATTTAAGAATTTAAGAATTTAAGAATTTAAGAATTTAAGAATTTAAGAATTTAAGAATTTAAGAATTTAAGAATTTAAGAATTTAAGAATTTAAGAATTTAAGAATTTAAGAATTTAAGAATTTAAGAATTTAAGAATTTAAGAATTTAAGAATTTAAGAATTTAAGAATTTAAGAATTTAAGAATTTAAGAATTTAAGAATTTAAGAATTTAAGAATTTAAGAATTTAAGAATTTAAGAATTTAAGAATTTAAGAATTTAAGAATTTAAGAATTTAAGAATTTAAGAATTTAAGAATTTAAGAATTTAAGAATTTAAGAATTTAAGAATTTAAGAATTTAAGAATTTAAGAATTTAAGAATTTAAGAATTTAAGAATTTAAGAATTTAAGAATTTAAGAATTTAAGAATTTAAGAATTTAAGAATTTAAGAATTTAAGAATTTAAGAATTTAAGAATTTAAGAATTTAAGAATTTAAGAATTTAAGAATTTAAGAATTTAAGAATTTAAGAATTTAAGAATTTAAGAATTTAAGAATTTAAGAATTTAAGAATTTAAGAATTTAAGAATTTAAGAATTTAAGAATTTAAGAATTTAAGAATTTAAGAATTTAAGAATTTAAGAATTTAAGAATTTAAGAATTTAAGAATTTAAGAATTTAAGAATTTAAGAATTTAAGAATTTAAGAATTTAAGAATTTAAGAATTTAAGAATTTAAGAATTTAAGAATTTAAGAATTTAAGAATTTAAGAATTTAAGAATTTAAGAATTTAAGAATTTAAGAATTTAAGAATTTAAGAATTTAAGAATTTAAGAATTTAAGAATTTAAGAATTTAAGAATTTAAGAATTTAAGAATTTAAGAATTTAAGAATTTAAGAATTTAAGAATTTAAGAATTTAAGAATTTAAGAATTTAAGAATTTAAGAATTTAAGAATTTAAGAATTTAAGAATTTAAGAATTTAAGAATTTAAGAATTTAAGAATTTAAGAATTTAAGAATTTAAGAATTTAAGAATTTAAGAATTTAAGAATTTAAGAATTTAAGAATTTAAGAATTTAAGAATTTAAGAATTTAAGAATTTAAGAATTTAAGAATTTAAGAATTTAAGAATTTAAGAATTTAAGAATTTAAGAATTTAAGAATTTAAGAATTTAAGAATTTAAGAATTTAAGAATTTAAGAATTTAAGAATTTAAGAATTTAAGAATTTAAGAATTTAAGAATTTAAGAATTTAAGAATTTAAGAATTTAAGAATTTAAGAATTTAAGAATTTAAGAATTTAAGAATTTAAGAATTTAAGAATTTAAGAATTTAAGAATTTAAGAATTTAAGAATTTAAGAATTTAAGAATTTAAGAATTTAAGAATTTAAGAATTTAAGAATTTAAGAATTTAAGAATTTAAGAATTTAAGAATTTAAGAATTTAAGAATTTAAGAATTTAAGAATTTAAGAATTTAAGAATTTAAGAATTTAAGAATTTAAGAATTTAAGAATTTAAGAATTTAAGAATTTAAGAATTTAAGAATTTAAGAATTTAAGAATTTAAGAATTTAAGAATTTAAGAATTTAAGAATTTAAGAATTTAAGAATTTAAGAATTTAAGAATTTAAGAATTTAAGAATTTAAGAATTTAAGAATTTAAGAATTTAAGAATTTAAGAATTTAAGAATTTAAGAATTTAAGAATTTAAGAATTTAAGAATTTAAGAATTTAAGAATTTAAGAATTTAAGAATTTAAGAATTTAAGAATTTAAGAATTTAAGAATTTAAGAATTTAAGAATTTAAGAATTTAAGAATTTAAGAATTTAAGAATTTCAGAATTTCAGAATTTCAGAATTTAAGAATAACCAAAAAGATACACAAACGGTTTTTAATACAATCAAAAAAAGCATTATGACAACTTGATACGACCAAAAATTTGCAATTTTTTAAAAAGAAATCAAGAAAAAAAATACCTAAAATTACTCAAAAAAATATCGAATTTATCAGCATTTTTTTAAATGAAAGCTGTCGTCAAATGACCATTTTGAAAAGTATTTCAGTTCATTTTCGCTAAATCCTGATCTACTATGGCAAATCGCAGAATGTTGCGTCTGAAAACTTGATGATTGTTTTGACAAGAGTTTGCGTAAGTTTGCTCTTGTATACTAAGCTTGCTGGTTTTCCTACCTAGTTAGCATAAGAGAGCGCAGTAGTATAGATGAAACGTTGTCGATTTAAAAAACAACAAATGGTTTTGAACTATTTTACAGATTCGCTTACAAGAATTCTATCCAATTCCAATTGGGTAATTCTCTACCAACTCACACGAAATCGGGAAAAGTTGCCCCGACCCCTCTTCGATTTGCGTGAAACTTTGTCCTAAGGGGTAACTTTTGTCCCTGATCACGAAACCGAGGTCCGTTTTTTGGTATCTCGTGACGGAGGGGCAGTACGACCCCTTCCATATTTGAACATGCGAAAAAAGAGGTGTTTTTCAATAATTTGCAGCCTGAAACGGTGATGAGATAGAAATTTGGTGTCAAAGAGACTTTTATGTAAAATTAGACGCCCGATTTGATGGCGTACTCAGAATTCCGAAAAAACGTATTTTTCAGCGAAAAAAACACTAAAAAAGTTTTAAAAATTCTCCCATTTTCCGTTACTCGACTGTAAAAAAAATTGGAACATGTCATTTTATGGGAAATTTAATGTACCTTTCGAATCTACATTGTCCCAGAAGGGTCATTTTTTCATTTAGAACAAAATTTTTCATTTTAAAATTTCGTGTTTTTTCTAACTTTGCAGGGTTATTTTTTAGAGTGTAACAATGTTCTACAAAGTTGTAGAGCAGACAATTACAAAAAATTGATGTATAGACATAAGGGGTTTGCTTATAAACATCACGAGTTATCGCGATTTTACGAAAAAAAAGTTTTGAAAAAGTTACTTTTTGCGTTTCTCTTTGTTTCGTCGTCCGTGTCTGTCGCGGGTGACCATGAATGGCCATGATCGATGACGACCAACTTTTTCAAAACTTTTTTTCGTAAAATCGCGATAACTCGTGATGTTTGTAAGCAACCCCTTATGTCTATATATCAAATTTTTTGTAATTGTCTGCTCTACAACTTTATAGAACATTGTTACACTCTAAAAAATAACCCTGCAAAGTTAGAAAAAACACGAAATTTTAAAATGAAAAATTGTGTTCTAAATGAAAAAATGACCCTTCTGGGACAATGTAGATTCGAAAAGTACATTAAATTTCCTATAAAATGACATGTTCCAAAATTTTTTACAGTCGAGTAACGGAAAATGGGAGAATTTTTAAAACTTTTTTAGTGTTTTTTTCGATGAAAAATACGTTTATTCGGAATTCTGAGTACGCCATCAAATCGGGCGTCTAATTTTACACAAAAGTCTCTTTGACACCAAATTTCTATCTCATCACCGTTTCAGGCTGCAAATTATTGAAAAACACCTCTTTTTTCACATGTTCAAAAATGGAAGGGGTCGTACCGCCCCTTCATCACGAGATATCAAAAAACGGACCTCGGATTCGTGATCAGGGACAAAAGTTACCCCTTAGGACAAAGTTTCACGCAAATCGAAGAGGGGTCGGGGCAACTGCTGTGTGAGTTGGCGGAGAATTACCCAATTCAGTTTTAAATATTATTTTCAATTATTTCTGTGATTTTTTTTTGTAATATTTAAAATAAGAATATTTTTCTTCTAAAATTTCTGGGGGGACACAATGTATGGGCTGCCCCCCCTGCCCAATTTTAAGGGGGGCAAAAAGTGCCGTGCCCCCCCAGAGTCGGCGCCCCTGATGGATATCAAACGATCTGGATTTTTTCATACATTTCGAAAAGCGTGACACAATTTTTTGAAAATACTCAAATTTTTCACAAAACTACGCATTTTTGAAAAAAATGCGCAAAATTCTAGCTTTTCTCAAAATGGGTATCAAATCATCGGAATATTTTAATAAATATTGAAAGCAATAACAATTTTTTAAATAGTCAAAATTTTCACAAAGCTACGTATTTTCGGGAAAATACTCAAAATTTCAAAATTAGCTACAAAAGAAACATTTGAAAAAAAAATCCAATTATTTTTACCTATCTAAAATTTTGAGCGTTTTTTTTCGAAAATACGTAGTTTTGTGTTTTTTTTTTAATTTTCAAAAAAGTTTGTTATTACAATAGAAATGTATGATAAAATTTCGATACCATTTGATACTCATATTGTAAAGAACTAAAATGTTTAGTTTTGTTTTAGAAAATGCGTAGTTTTGTGAAATTCAGGAGTATTTAAAAAAAATAGCTATAAAATTCGAAATGTATGAAAAAATCCGAATCATTTGAAACCAATATTGCAAAAACTGAAATTTGGAGTATTTTTTCAAAAATACGTAGTTTTGTGAAAATGTACATTATTTTCCATAAAAAATATGAAATTCGAAATGTATGACTAAAACATGATTATTTGATACCCATATTTCAATAACTAATCTTTTGAGGTTTTTTTTAGAGAAAAAAATTGCATTTTCAAAATACAAGAAAAATAAGTATTTTTGTGAAAATTTTCATGTAACTATAATTACAATAAATAGCTGCCATCATCCCGATTCCAAAACACTTTTTTATGTTTGCATGATTTTTCATTCGATAGCCAATGTCTCCCATATAGTCAAACCGAGGCACGACTGTATACAAAAAAGCATTTTTAAATTAGGGTAGAGTAGTCATCAATGAGACACGGGGAACAATGATAAAATGGCTCTCACAAGTCGTAGTTTCAACCAATCAGGCTCATATTTGGGGGAAAGATGTGTCTACTAGATACACGTCTGCCATATTAGTGGCTTTGGTTATGGACGCTCCCTTGAAAAGTAATTCATAAATGTTTGATTCTGGGGTGTAAAAGTAAATTATGGACAAAAAAAACTTTTTCGCTCGTAGGCTGCCATTTACACCAAAACTAATATTTCTTAAAATTTCTTTCGACGTTCTATAGGGATTAAGTTGGGCTACAATGTCCTTTCATTAGATTTGGCCAAAATTTAGAATATACTCAGAATCCAGGGCTGTCTCATTGTTCCCCACTCATTTCAGCCCATGGGTAACAATGAGACACTTTGATTTTTCTTCAATAAACATTTCAAAATCGATGGAAATCTTTCAAAACATGAATTAAAAGTGATTTTTGGCATATTTATAGAGTTTAAACTTCATTTAACCAAAAATACAAAGTTATTTGGTATTAATATATGGATTTTACAAAATTGAAATACTTTTTAGTGTAACTTTTGTTATTAAAAGTTTCATGTTGGCAAAATTGCTCTAAAATGTTCAAGGCAAGTCACCTGCAATGGAACAATACAAAAACATGATGTTTTGCTAGAAAAATGTTGATTTTCGTAGAGTGTCTCATTGTTCCCCAGCTGTCTCATTGTTCCTGCCAAGTGCGTCTACAATGAGACAGTTGAATAACTCTGGTTGTAGATGTCGGATCGATCTCATATTTTTGTCAATGTTAGAACACATTAAAAGAATGATAATGCAACTAAAAGCTCATTAAAACATGCTGATGAAAAAAATAGAAAAATCGTTGAAAGTTGAAAACCAAAAGTGTCTCATTGATGACTACCCTACCCTACGTGTTAAGTTACTAAAACTTTGCAGGGTTATTTTTTTGAATGCAACAATGTTATACAGTTGTAGAGCAGACAAAAACAAAAATGTCGATGTACATTCGGGGTTTGTACGTTTTCTAGGCAAGTCTTCAGAGTTTTACAAAAAAGTTTTTTTGAAAAAGCAAAGATGGCCAAGGAATTCATCAAATATAAAATATCAACCCTCAAATGCCTTCCAATATTAACTCTTTTCAATTTATTGCATAAAACGTGATTTTCATCCGTTCCTTATATTTATAAATATTTTATTTGATCACCATCGTGTTCCCCGGTCAATTTTACATAAGAATCAATGAGTATCTCAAACTAAACCAAACCATTGTCGAGAAACAGCCCTTCAAAAATAAAAACTCTGAATTTCCTATGCAAATCTGGTATGAACTGGCATGAGTGGGTGGGTTGCACATCAGGGTGTACCCAGTTGACCTGGAATGACAAAAATATTATTACACTTGCATTTGATTTTTCGTTATTGTTTCATTCTGTGATGCATTTCCATGGTTTTCTTTGGCAAACAATAATTTTTGATAATATCTTTTTACCCCATTAAAGTTTTATGCAAGCAAGGAGCGGCCGTGGCTGACTGGTTACGGTGTTCGCTTTCTAAGCGAATGGTCCTGGGTTCGATTCCCATCTGCTCTCAACGAGTAAGTATAGGAAATATTAATCTTGAAACTCTGAACATGAACGAAAATTCAAAGTCGCCCGAGTCGGGGTTCGATCCCCCGTCCTTTGGATTGGTAAACAAAAATGCTAACCACTAGGCCATCACGGCTTGGTGAGCGACGTCTGGAATTATGAATACTGTTACTATCAAACTATATACGCGCTGGGCCCTTGTCCATTTGACAAGGGTTCGGAAGTTCTAAATAACGTTTGAACCCGATTGGTGCAAACGTTCTTCAGGGCGGGGCTTGTCCCCGAGCATGGGTAAATAACAAGGGAAATGCGTAATAATACCTTTCTCTGGTATCAATACCAAATTTTGGTATTCCTGGACCCTTAAACATTTGTCTTAAGGATTATGCAAGAGCAAAATGTGGTATCAAACCAATTTAAGGTATTGTTTTGATATTGCAAAATTGCAGAATTTGTCAATGGTCGAACACCACATTTTGGTATTATTTTGGTATTAAAGTGTTTTACCAAATTCCTCTGAAACTATGGGAAAATTTTGACCAATTTTGACAAAATAATTAATTTTGCGCTAAAATGATGTCTCAAAGCGAATGCTTTCATTGAAAACCGGAAATTTCAAACTTGATTTTAAACATTTTTGATATACCCCCTACAGAAATGACTTAAAATTGTGGAAAATTTTCTAAGTCAGGATAGCACATTTTGGTATTATTTTGGTATTAAAGTGTTTCATCAAATTCCTCTGAAACTATGGGAAAATTTTGACCAATTTTGACAAAGTAATTAATTTTGCGCTAAAATGATGTCTCAAAGCGAATGCTTTCATTGAAAACCGGAAATTTCAAACTTGATTTTAAACATTTTTGATATTCCCCTAAAAAAAATAACTTGAAATTGTGGAAAATTTTCTAAGTCAGGATGGCACATTTTGGTATTATTTTGGTATTAAGGTGTTTTATCAATTTCCTCTGAAACTATGGGAAAATTTTGACCAATTTTGACAAAATAATTAATTTTGCGCTAAAATGATGTCTCAAAGCGAATGCTTTCATTGAAAACCGAAAATTTCAAACTTGATTTTAAACATTTTTGATATACCCCCTACAGAAATGACTTAAAATTGTGGAAAATTTTCTAAGTCAGGATAGCACATTTTGGTATTATTTTGGTATTAAAGTGTTTCATCAAATTCCTCTGAAACTATGGGAAAATTTTGACCAATTTTGACAAAGTAATTAATTTTGCGCTAAAATGATGTCTCAAAGCGAATGCTTTCATTGAAAACCGGAAATTTCAAACTTGATTTTAAACATTTTTGATATACCCCCTACAGAAATGACTTGAAATTGTGGAAAATTTTCTAAGTCAGGATGGCACATTTTGGTATTATTTTGGTATTGAAAGGTTTCATCAATTTTCTCTGAAACTATGGATTTTTTTTTAATTTTTGACGAGGTAATTAATTTTGCGCTAAAATGACTTGAAACCCAAAAATGTTAAAGCTGATTTAAATTTTTTTTTGTGATATACCCACTAATATTTTTTTCAAAAACGTTGAAATTTTTCTAAGTTGGGATAACCAAATACTTTGAAAAACGAGTCAATCAACAGATTATTGAATTTTGGTGAATTTCAATCCAGTTTCATTTTAATAATACTTATTTTTCAATCTTGTTATTTTTCAGAAGCTTCAAGAACTTCAAGTACAGCCGTTCATCAATGACAAATGCATTCGGTGTGGTGAAGAATATCACTAAAAACAACATGGAATCATCAGGTGATTAGATTTGGTTGTTGCATTAGGATCATTTACGTTTTTTTTTCACTAACTGCAACTGCTGCACTAAAAATGGTATGAAAATAGCAAATTTTGGTATTACTTGTGCAAATACCAGCGACCAAAATGTGCTCTTGGTTGCCCAGTAATAGATGATAAAATACCATGAAATCATACCAATATCATGTTTGTGGAAGACCACAGGAATACCAAAATATGATTTTCCAAGGGCGCGGGAATACCTAAAATTAAAACCATGACAATACCAAGTTTTGGTATTCAAGCAATGTTCAAAAATCCAGAAGACCTCAACTTGGTATTGAAATGATTTTATTTTGTGGTATTATTTTACCTTTGGAATAACATGGTATGGTATTGTTGTGCCCTTCCACATACAAGCTTTTGGTATGATTTCATGGTATTTTACCATCTATTACTGGGCAACCAAGGGCACATTTTGGTCGCTGTTATTTGCCCAAGTAATACCAAAATTTGGTATTCCCGTGTTATTTACCCCTGCTCGGGTCGATAAAAGCTGAGGGACCTCGCGCTCGGCTAGCCAGCGTAGAAATGGGTCACCGAAGCTCGGCAGAGCTAACACCTTCCAAATGCCTATGCGAGTTATTTGCATGTATAGAATGTAGATCTAAAAATACATGGAAACAACTCAATTTGTAAGAAGCGACCGCGTGGTCCCGTTTGGTTGGTTGCACACACACACACATTAATGTTTTATGCAAGCATTTTTATAAGTTTTGTTTTAGAACTTATATTTACTCATCAGATGATATAAATAAACGCTTTTCAAGTTGATACGAAAACCAAATAATGAAATTGAGCACATCACATAGAAAGATCTCAAGAAATTTTTCAAAAAATAAGTTGTTGCGCGGCCAGATTTATCAAATAAATTTCAAAAATTGTAAACTTATTCATCAATTCTGAACAAAAATATTGTCTGGCAACAGTTATTCATTTTTTATACTATCTGTTCACCTTATTTCACCCACTTTTTAGCATCTTCAAAAAAAGAACAACAACCTTCACGAGCTTCTTTTAGCTTGCCTGCTGCTGTTTTAGATAAGTTATTATTATTTAAATAAGCAGAGTGGGACACAGAATTGTGCTAACCTCGTGAAAAAATGTCTGATATTGTTGACTTCTCCTTCTACCCTGTGGAAAATCTTGCCCAGGCATGGGCTGTTGTGGGTGATGGCTCTCGACCGGCAGCAAGAACAGAAGGTAAACACACTTGCATCCCTCGAAAAAAAGCCTAATAAGAACAAAACGACCACAAGTCAGTCACAGTTATAGAAAGTGAAAAATCTCGTCAACCCATCCATCCGGGAGCCCACAACAGGCGAAAGGGTTGAGCATTTCTGCTTGACTCATCACTTTAGAAGTCGAGAGTTTTGACGCTGAAGAGGATGAGGGTGATGGTGGGCATCAAATTGGATTGAAATTTGTTTGGAAGTGTAAACATCAGCTTGCCGAAGCCCCCGTCAGATTTGACGACCGAGTGTTGTCAGATCACACACGTGGGGTAGATTGGTGTGGTGGCTTTGGCGTTGAAATAAAATAATATGATGAAATAGCAGTTTTTTCCTCTCCCTGACATACAATTGAACGTAACTTGCCACTTAATGACATGGATGATAGCAAAGTTTTACACTTGCCAAATCAACTACTCGTACGAAGCTTGACAGGTTTTAATTAGTAGTGATTTCGATCTAAAAAATGGACACGAGAAAATCTTGAATTTCTCTGATTTTGCTTTATATGCATAACAAACCAAGGGGCAGTTTAAATATCTGTGTCCTAAGACTTAAGGTAAGAACAAGATTGTCCGTCAGGCCTGAACGCAAACGCAAAATTTTGCGCCTGTCATCATAGCCTGCCAGTCATCGACCATTGAACAAAGCAACCCCTGCAGATTGTTCGACTGACAGTTGATGGAAAAATCGAACTGGCACAGCGTTCTGCAATCACCACTGCGTCGAACGGACAATCTTGCTCTTAGCTTTAGGCATGGACACTTCTCACATGTCAAGTTATTTTTAGAACCATACTTCAGAACAAGATTCCATCGTTGTATCTGCCTCCCACACCCCATGACAGTCTCTCACGGTGGGTAAGAAGGGGATTATTATGCAACTTGCATGCACCTCGGAAATTCTTTCTGGAGGTTGTTAGGGGGACTATTCTGAGTCAGAAAAATCAACTCCCAAAATATTCTGTCGGTGAAAACTGATTTTATCTCGATTTGAAGTTAAAAAACCTAATATATCACCTAAAAACTCAAAAATACGTCTAAAAACTCGGTCTATCTCTGGACAAAGATGTACATTTTCATCTAGATATCAATTTTTAGTTCACAAATTATATTCCTGACATAGTACACCATAAATCGATCCATTACTTGAGTCCCAGCGTCATCAGGAGGTGTAAAATAATGTTATTTATAAAAAAATATTTTTAATTTGCTCTGGTAAATAACCTCTCATGTCTGAATTCAAAAACTAATGTTGTAGCATCGTTGCAATCGAAATGAAGAACAATTTTGCAGAAAAAAGTATGACATTTCATCCAATTACAGTAAAGTTATGTCTATTTTAGTGGGAAAATTTCTGCCAATTTTCAAAATTCTTCCACGATCCATACAAAAAAGATTTTTTTTTGTATGGACAATTGTCCACGAGGGGAGGGGGGCGTTGAGATTTCCAAAAAAGTGTCCACGTGGTTTGTGGACTCCCTATATAGAACATTGAATTGAAGCACTCTGGAGCTCTGTACAGGCCTTCAAAATTTTGTTTTTTTTTTTTAGATAAACGTCTCAGCAGAAAAGATAAGCGTCGCGCCATTACATTTTGCTCAAAACTTCAATGTTATAGGTTTTAGGTTGTTATAGGTCAAAATATCCGCAAGGATCTGTCCTACACGTCAATGATGTTTAAAATAAACGCTTCAGTGACCAAAGTGACTAAAAAATCTACATTTTTGAAAAAAGTGTATTCTACGGGTTAAATCTCATTAAAAATTCAATTGCAAAACGCCAGCTCCTGTTAAGTTCAATCCAAGGGGTTGGAAACTCTTAGAGCTATACTTATTGTGTAAACCAGTATATCAAAATATATGTTAGTATACTAATTATTTCCTTTACAATATACTGAGAGTATCTTAATATACTAACAGTTTATTGCTTTTCGGTTAGTATACTAACAAGTATACTGGAATATCATTAGTATACTCAGTATTCCTAAATAATATTAGAGTTTCCAGCCCCTTGATTCAATCAAGCTAATAATTGGAATTTGAGCACAGTATTCCCACCGTAACCAGCCCCAAATTATATTTTTTGTTACATCCTTCTGAGTATGATCATAGTAGCTGTTTATAATCGTGTCTTGCGAACCTTCGTGGTGAACGGACACTAGAGCTGCGGTATTTTTTACTACCTAAGCTCAGAGTTATTTCAAAACAAAATTCACAGTCTTTTTAAAGACTACCTGAGTTATTTTCCAAAATTCTAAACAGTCTTTTCAAGACTAACCCCGCCTGAAATTTTGTTGTATTTTACAAACGAAGCCATCTTTTTAAGAGAACTTTGCTTGCAAAATGCGTCAAAACAAAGGTAAACGCAAATCTTCTGAAGATTTGGTCGTTACGTCGGTGAAGCGTTTGAATGCTAAACCGGCTAACGGAAACAGAAAAAGAAAACAGCCTCTTCTGAGGTCTGATTCTGATTCTGAATGTGAGGTCAATCCTCCAATTCCATTGACAAACAGTTTCGGTGTTTTATCCGAAACTGATGACAAGGAACCTTCTCCTCGTACTGAGCCTTCTGCCGTCGAGAAACGAGTAAAGGCTCCGCCAATTGTTGTGACTTCCGTCTCCGATTTGGCCAGCTTTCGAACGCAACTGAAGAATTGCAAGGAAACTTGCAATTTGAAGGTTTCGTTCCAGCTTGGTCGAAGAGGAGAATGTCGCTTGTTGACGGAATCTTTACAAGATCACCAAACTTTTGTTGGTTATTTGAAAAACCACAAACACAATTTCTACACGTATGAGACCAAGAATGCTCGGCCATTCAAGGCGGTCTTGAAAGGTCTCTCCAATGACTTGTCGGTGGATGAGATCAAAAACGAACTTAAGGTGTTGCTTGGCTTTGCCCCATCCCAAGTAATACCAATGAAGAAAAATCAAACGGGAATATTTCTCGCTTTGGTTTGACTTCACAATTTTATCTGATTCATTTCAACAGAAATGAAATCAACAATTTGAAACTTTTGGACAAAGTTCAGTTTTTGTTCCATGTACGGGTAAAGTGGGAGCATTTTAAGAAACATGGCGGTAATGGCCAGAATCTGACCCAGTGCCGGCGTTGCCAGGCATTCGGTCACGGTACTGATCATTGCGCCATGGTTCCAAAATGCATGGTTTGCGGGGATTCTTCTCACGACAAGGACAATTGTCCCGTGAAAGAAGTCACCCAATTTAAATGTGCAAATTGTGGTGGAAATCACAAATCAAATTTCTGGGATTGTCCCATCAGAAAAAAGGTTTTGGATTCTCGTGCTAAGCATCAGCCGAAATCCAAACCGAAATTTTCTCAAAGTCAGGTTGTACCTGCATCTTTAAATCAAACGTTCGTGCTGTCTCACTCGAACAATTCTAGAAATACCCCTACCGTGGAAAAGTTAGGAAACAACAATGGCATTTCTTATGCTAACGTCGTTTCGGGTTCGGGTTCATCCACGAATTTTAAATCCTCTACCAATCTTTCTGAAATTGGGCAGGTACCTCAAATCTCATTTGAAAATTTTTCTGCTGGCAACGCTTTAGGATCTTCTGATCTCGGCGATGTTACGTTTGAAAAAATGACTTTTTTGCAAAACTCACTGTTTGGTTTGATTCAAACAATGAGTAATGCTACATCCATGATGGAAGCAATCCAGATTGGATTAAAATTTGCGAATGATGTTGTTCTTACCCTGAAGTTTAATCATGGATCTAAGTAATTCCATCAATATTATGAATTTTAATGCTCGCTCTTTAAAAGCGAAAGAAAATGAATTTTTCAACTTTTTACGAGTTCATAACGTGCATGTTGCTGTTATAACCGAAACATTTTTAAAAACTGGCACTTATTTGAAAAGTGATCCAGATTATAAAGTTATAACTAATAACCGAATGAATCGAAATGGCGGTGGAGTTGCAATAGTTATCCACCGTAGTATGACTTATAGCACGTTACGTGACTTTAAGTTAAAAGTTATTGAAAGTTTGGGCATTGAACTTGAAACTTCTTTTGGGAAAATTATGATTGCAGCTGCATATTTGCCATTCCAATGCACTGGGGAAAATAAAAATTATTTCAAAGGGGATTTGAATAAACTTACTCGGCATAGATCTCGATTTTTGATCATCGGTGATTTTAATGCCAAACACCAATCTTGGAATAATTCAAAAGTAAATTCCAATGGTAAAATTCTGTTCAGAGATTGCACTTCTGGTCTTTATTCGGTTTTATACCCGAATGGGCCAACTTGCTTTTCTTCTGTTAGAAATCCATCAACAATTGATTTGGTGTTGACAAATCAAAGTCAGTATTGTGGTCCTTTAGTGACTCATGCTGATTTTGATTCTGATCATCTTCCAGTAACTTTTTCACTTTCTCATGAAGCAGTTACCAGACCCAATAGTTCTGTGTTTAATTACCACAAAGCTAATTGGGACAGGTATCAGCATCATATTGAGAATAATTTAAATCATGATTTTGTTTTAGAAACCAAAGCTGATATTGATTCAGCCTTGGAATCTTTAACTAATGCAATTTTGGATGCTAGGAATATTGCTATTCCTAAAGTCCAAGTCAAATTTGATTCTCCCATTATTGATGACGATCTTCAGCTTCTGATTCGTCTGAAAAATGTTCGCCGAAGACAGTATCAACGTTCTCGTGATCCTGCACTGAAGCGAATTCAAAAAGATTTGCAAAAGGTTATTGACCACAGATTCACTCTCCTGCGAAATGAAAAGTTCGCAAGAGATGTCGAACAAATTAAACCTTATTCCAAACCTTTTTGGAAACTTTCAAAGGTTCTTAAGAAACCTCAAAAACCAATCCCTTCTTTAAAAGATGGTGATAATATTCTATTAACTAATGGGGAGAAAGCTCAAAAACTTGCTCAGCAGTTTGAGAGTGCTCATAATTTCAACTTGAATGTTTTGAGTCCTATTGAAAATCAAATTTCAATAGAATTTCAGAATATTGTTGAACAAGAATTTTCATCAGATGAAGTTTTTAATACGGATCTGAATGAAATAAAATCTATTATCAAAAAATTTAAAAATATGAAAGCCCCTGGTGAGGATGGCATTTTTTACATTTTAATTAAAAAATTACCAGAAGCAACTTTAAGTTGCTTGGTCAAAATTTTCAACAAATGTTTTGATTTGGCATATTTTCCCAGTAGTTGGAAAAATGCCAAAGTAATTCCGATTTTGAAACCGGATAAAAATCCTGCTGAAGCCTCAAGCTATCGGCCAATTAGTTTGCTTTCATCTATTAGTAAATTATTCGAAAGAATAATTCTTAATAGAATGATGACGCACATTAATGAAAATTCAATTTTCGCTGATGAGCAGTTTGGATTTCGCCTTGGGCATTCAACTACTCATCAGTTGTTGAGAGTTTCAAATTTAATTCGAAGCAACAAATCTGAGGGCTATTCTACTGGCGCTGCTCTTCTAGACATAGAAAAAGCATTTGACAGTGTTTGGCATAAAGGTTTGATTGTGAAATTGAAAAGGTTTAATTTTCCGATTTATATCGTGAAAATTATTCAAAATTATTTGACGGATCGTACTCTGCAGGTATGTTATCAGAATAGCAAATCTGATCAACTACCTGTACGTGCCGGCGTCCCTCAAGGAAGCATTTTGGGTCCAATTTTATACAATATTTTTACTTCTGACTTGCCTGATTTGCCCCCAGGATGTCAGAAATCACTTTTTGCTGATGACACAAGCATCTCCGCCAAAGCACAGTGGGAAAAAAGGGCCCAAAAAATTACCGCAACATGATTTCGCGCAAACCATCGATTGCTATACCTTAAAAGCTTCGTTTTTGCACCAGGAACAATAATCCGATGAAAAATCGCACTGCACGGACCGGTGGCCGGAGTACAGGCCACCGGAAGATCCGGATTTTCGGAAAAAGTGTCAGATTTATCCAATTGTGAACTAATAAGCTTTCTTCTACCATGAATAGTCATGCAAAACAATCCTAGAATAATATTAAATACCATAGGACCCATCGGAACCGGTTCCACCGATCTCCGGTGGCCAAATCCGGAAACGCATTAGGAAACAGCATAAACTAGTCGTGCGACGTATCAAACTTCATGATTTTGGATGGGGATATGAGTTACACACTCCTTTTTTAAAAATATGAAGTTTGATATGTCGCACGAGTGGTTTCAGGATATTTACCTTCGGATGTGGCCACCGGAGAACCTGGGAACCGATCACCGGAGGCAAAAATTCATTTTAATGATACTCTCCATCCAAAATCAAGAAGTTTGATACGTCGCATGACTAGTTTACGCTGTTTCCTAATGCGGTTCCGGATGTGGCCACCGGAGATCGGTGGAACCGGTTCCGATGGGTCATATGGTATTTAATATTATTCTAGGATTGTTTTGCATGACTATTCATTGTAGAAGAAAGCTTATCAGTTCACAATTGGATTAATCTGATACTTTTTCCCAAAATCCGGATCTTCCGGTGGCCTGTACTCCGGCCACCGGTCCGTGCAGTGCGATTTTTCATCGGATTATTGTTCCTGGTGCAAAAACGAAGCTTTTGGTGTATAGCAATCGATGGTTTGCGCGAAATCATGTTGCGGTAATTTTTTGGGTCCTTTTTTCCCACTGTGCAAAGGCAGAAGCCTTCGTGTCATCACAAGAAGATTACAAAAAAACTTGGATATTTTCAATTCTTATTTGAAAGAATGGAAAATTACTCCAAATGCTGCAAAAACTCAACTTATTATTTTCCCTCACAAACCAAGGGCTGATTTTCTTAAACCAAAAAGTCATCACATTATAAAGATGAATGAGGTAAATTTAAAGTGGGAGGATCAAGTGAAATATCTTGGACTTGGTTTTGACAAAAACCTTACTTACAAGGATCACATTGAAAGTATCCAGGTTAAGTGTAACAAATATATTAAATGTTTGTATCCACTTATTAACAGGAATTCTAGACTTTGTCTCAAGAATAAACTGTTAATTTATAAACAAATTTTCAGACCTGCCATGCTTTATGCTGTGCCGATCTGGACAAGCTGTTGCTTAACCAGGAAGAAAAAACTTCAGAGGATTCAGAACAAAATTCTGAAAATGATTCTGAAACTTCCTCCCTGGTTCAGCACCAGTGAACTTCATCAATTAGCCGAAGTTGACACTTTGGATGTTATGTCCAATAAGATAATTGATGCATTTCGACAAAAATCATTGCAGTCTTCAGCTGCATTGATCCGCTCTTTATATAGTTTATAAGTTAGTTTTAAGGTATCCCTTTTCCCTTTTGTACATGTAGGACCTCCTACATTTGAAATCACTGAATAGCGAAAGCTACAATATTTCATGAATAAATGAAAGTTGCTAGTATTTAAAATTGAGGTGAAAAGTCATCGTTTGTGTTTGGACACTCAATAATATTTTAACTGAATGAATGTACATGGAAAAGAAATTTGAATAAATATAAATTTAAAAAAAAAAAAAAAAAAAGTAGCTGTTTATAACAGGAATGAGATAAATATTGAAGAATTTTGAAAATTGGCAGAAATTTTCCCACTAAAATAGACATAACTTTACTGTAAATGGATAAAATGTCATACTTTTTTCTGCAAAATTGTTCTTCATTTCGTTTGCAACAATGCTACAATATAAGTTTTTGAATTCAGACATGACAGTTTATTTACCAGAGCAAATTGAAAATATTTTTTTAGAAATTACATTATTTTACACCTCGTGATGACGCTGGGACTCAAGTAACGGATCGATTTAAGGTATACTATGTCAGGAATATAATTTGTGAACTTAAAATTGATATCCAGATGAAAATGTACATCTTTGTCCAGAGATAGACCGAGTTTTTAGACGTATTTTTGAGTTTTTAGGTGATATATTAGGTTTTTTTACTTCAAATCGAGATAAAATCAGTTTTCACCGACAGAATATTTTGGGAGTTGATTTTTCTGACTCAGAATAGTCCCCCCAACAACCTCCAGAAAGAATTTCCGAGGTGCATGCAAGTTGCATAATAATCCCCTTCTTACCCACCGTGTCTCTGTACCCTGCATTCACAACAACGCTTCAAACAGAATGCAGTCTTCAAGTTGAAAAGCTTACCAGAAACAAAACATTTTTGTAAGCGCCTTTTTGTCGAACCTCAACAACAACTCGCGACAATCCCAATAAATCATCTCCGGCCCGTCTAAATCGACACCTTCCCGTCCCCAGCAAAATCAATAAATCGCTCAAAATTCACCCAGTTTTGTAATCGTCTTACGCGGGCGTTACGAAAAAAGAACAATTCTCAACCGTCTCAGAGTTGATTTCTGGGCAGGGAATATTCCTTAAGGGGGTGCGCTCAATCAGCTAAGAAAACAAGAAAATCAACTCTGAGGTGTGCTGGCTGCTGCTCTGTTAAGGTGGTGATCGAGTGCTTGTCTAGTCTGGGCTGGTGCAGCAGAGTGTGGGCTGTCATCTATTCAAATTAACAATGGCAACAAGATCTTTAAAAAATGAACGCACACCTTTTAGTTTCCTCATCAGCCATCGGCCTGGGGCGTGCGCGCGTGGCACTGCGCCACACGTGACAGATTTGTGCGCGATTTGCTAATAAATGGTTCCGAAGTGACGCTGCAGTTCCGTTTCGTAGGGTGGGGTAGTTTAAGGTAAAAACTATATTTTCTTGCATTGGAGCAAAAATATTGTACAAATTGTGTAGTTTTTGGCTTTGTGAGTTTATGTTTTCTCAGTTTAGGGTGCACATCAAACAAGAACGTTATACTCAAACTTGGTTGTAAATAACTTTGAAGACAGTACTTTAGGGGATGAATAACTAAAATGTCTGTAACAAAAATCTTGGTGCAAAAGCTCTGGTTGATGTGTACCGTTAATGTCGAATAAGCTGAACAATATTTTTCTGATACAATCCATGCTCTAAAAGCATAAGCATAAGCATAAGCATAAGCATAGGTGCCCACCCGCAGTTGCTACTCCGTTATTGACCAGGACCTCCAGAAGTTACATCCACGAGCCGTGGAAGATAAGTGGGAGCTATCTTTCCTCGCTTCGCAACTTCTCAAAGGCCCCTATCATGCTGATCAATACCGGCGCCGGCCACGACCAGTGGTAGGGTCACGGGGAAGTGAATGGGAATGTTAGTCCGATACTTGAGTGATAGAGACCGCCCAATCGACTGCATCTCCGACAAAGTATCACATGAGTTTTGAGGGGGTTAGTAGATGGGTATGAGGTCAGGATTCACGAGTGGCAGTGATGTGACCATGAGCATTTTGTTTATCGGTTGAAAATTTTAAATCTTAGGCAGCCGGCTGCGGAAAGATAGATAATTGATTATTTAAAAAGTTTTTTTTATCGAACGCGTGCCAGCCGAGCAGTAGTGCTATGGGCTGGACTTATCAGTATATTTTTACTGTTTTTACAATTAAGATAACGCGAGCAAATTTCAAAAATAGGAAATAAATGATGCTTTACTCTTCATAAAATCGATAGTTTGATGAATTAATTATAAAACTGCCAGTTGGAATAAATTTTTACGATCATTTACGACGAAAATTATCGCGAAAAAACAGGACTGCGCGTTCCCAGAAGCACTGCACTTATGATGCCATTATTTAATTATAATAACCACTCACCCAAGCACACAAACAGCGACACAAAAGAAATGAAAATGAGCATGCAAAAACAAGACAGCGCATCCTCGTGGTCAGCGCATTTATCTTTTCTGATACAATCCATGCTCTATTACCCAAAGTCTTCGAAGAAAAATCACTCCGGATAATCAAACCTTGAATTATTATTCGTTGTCTTGTTTTGGATTGGGAGCTATGAAACATTCAAATCTGAATAAAATAATGTCACAGAATTTACTTTTGATTTAAGGGAAGTAACAAACGAATAAGCTTAAACTGACCTTCTCTTCACGTATATTAGGCCTAGAACGTATATTGAACGTGTTTCTCAACCGGTGAGAAAAACTTTTCTGGGGCTAGTTTAGACATTTTTTTGTCAAATAAATGCTTACAAATAAATATTTTTATTTTATTTTATTTTATTTTTTTTTTTTTGACAAAGAACTTTGTCCTAAGGGCTCTATTCTGGAGAGGTGTAAATCCAGAAAAACGAAAAATGTCGCGCTTTACGGAAATGTTGCATGCTTGGTACTGGGGAAGGGGTCTGCAACGCAACAAGGCACTGTTGCGTGGAATTTTCCACACAGTTGCAACAAAAAGCGGCTCGGTCAACCCTGGGAAATCATTCTATCGCTGGACGCCGAGGAGTAAACAACAACCTGGACCTGGAAGCAGATGGCCTGGAGGCCCTGAAGCAGTTTGCCGAAAAGCAGCTGACCTGGAGCAAGGATCAGCCCAAGTGGAGGCAAGCCAGCCGGAATCATTGAGAACCACCGGAATATTCTGGCCACAAGAACCGGAGTGGCCAGATCCCTCAGGGGTTTTCCGATGGAAAGCCATACGAGACTGGACAATATGGGTATCAAACTTGTTGGATTTTGATACTGGTGATGGCCATTGGCATTTTTGCACATTTTAGCACTTGAAGATTGTCTTGAGCTTATATCGAGGAGTACCTTACTGGTTGGAAGTCCCAAAGGGAATGTGTTAGACTGGATTTTTGATACTCCTAACTATTTTTTCTTGAAAGTCAATCTTATCATCTTCATTTGCGCCCAAGACAGCCACAATCAGTTGAAATGGCGGAAGCAATGATTTTTTTTTTAAAAAAAGGTGGCTTGGGATTTGGTTTGAAAACTGGTAGGTATGCTGACTAATTTCAAGAGTTTGATTCATTTGATTTTAATGCATCTATGATTTCCTCATACAAAATCTTTTGGAGAATGTCCTTACTAACTCTGTTATGAAATTCAGATTATGATTGATCACCAGTGTCCACAAATCTATCCGAAATCGAAATTTCATCCAAAACTTTTTCGTTTCGTCATCAAAACACCATATAAGTAGTATTAAAATCGCATTATCGTCATCAACTGCAAGTTCATCGGTTGTCCCAAACCCTTGCTTGCCCTGGTCAGCATTTCCAGCAGCCACCTTCCACCCAATTCAAGGGGGAGGAAAAGAAATCATCGGCTTAAGCGTTTTATCTATCTGCGGGAGCAAATCCACCCTTTTTTTCGCTCTCTCTCCCCCGATTGTCTTCCACGTGCCACAATCGGGTCCCATTATCGTTCACCGAGCATGAAGCTGGAAAGAACAAAAGAAAGAAAGAAGGAAGAAGAAGCCCAAGCCCACACAATCTCCGGAACCGACACCAACTAAACCGACCAAATGACAGGAGACGGTCCATCAGTTTCAGCACTTCTACGACCCGACCCGGGCACAACCCTTAAATGGGTTCCGGGTGACGACGACCCTCGTGTGGACCGAAAATTTCACCTCGCCCGTGAAACCAGGAAAAAGCGGCAAGTCGGCATATGTCACGTTTTCGGTGGTGCCGTCGTCGGAGAAAATGTCCGGGATTTTCTGTTTTGTCATTTCAATCTCATTTTCTGCTCTGTCGCCGGAGAATAATTCCCCTAGAAGAGTGCGCGCGGGGACTGCGGGAAGCTGGCCAGGCCACAACGCACACAACACCCCCGTCGACGGCAGTAGTTTCGAAGGCCGTGAAGACAATTCGACCCGCTGCGCACCGGGGGAAAGCCTACGGAAAGCAAAAAGTCGGATCTATTGGAACTAGTGGAGGGAAAGGGAGGACATTTAAAACATCAATCAATCAATTATTAATAACAGGTTAAATCCTTCGAAGGATTTCATTCGGGTTGTCAACTTCGAACTCAGTGTGGTGTGGCAATGTTTTCAGTTTTATTTATGTTAATAGGCGTAGACGAAAACAAAAACAATTCTACCAAACTGACAACTATTCTGTAGTTTTTTTTATAATTTTGCAATAAATTATGCCAATATAATAAAAATATACTAAAATCCCCATTTCAGATTGCACATATTTTAATCAAACACGTCTTTTGAATGTTTATTTATTAAAGGGATCGTACTGCCCCTCCATCATCCCGAGCAGGGGTAAATAACACGGGAATACCAAATTTTGGTATTACTTGGGCAAATAACAGCGACCAAAATGTGCCCTTGGTTGCCCAGTAATAGATGGTAAAATACCATGAAATCATACCAAAATCTTGTATGTGTAAGGGCACAACAATACCAAACCATGTTATTCCAAGGGTAAAATAATACCTCAAAATAAAACCAGAGGTCTTCTGGATTTTTGAACATTGCTTGAATACCAAAACTTGGTATTGCCATGGTTTTATTTAAAGCTATTCCCGCGCCCTTGGAAAATCATATTTTGGTATTTCTGTAGTCTTTCACATACATGATTTTGGTATGATTTCATGGTATTTTACCATCTATTACTGGGCAACCAAGAGCACATTATGGTCGCTGGTATTTGAACAAGTAATACCAAAATTTGGTATTTTCATACCATTTTTAGTGCAGCAGTTGCAGTTAGTGAAATAACGCAAATTATTCATATGCAACAGCCAAATCTACTCACCTGATGATTCCATGTTGTTATTAGTGATATTCTTCACCACACCGAATGCATTTGTCATTGATGCACGGCCTGTGCTTGAAGTTCTTGAAGCTTCTGAAAAATAACAAGATTGAAAAATAAGTATAATTAAAATGAAACTGAATTGAAATTCACCAAAATTCATTAATCTGTCGATTGACTCGTTTCAAGTATTTGGTTATCCCGACTTAGAGATATTTCAACGTTTTTGAAAAAAAAATAGTGGGTATATCACAGTAATTTTTAAAATCATCTTTAACATTTTTGGGTTTCAAGTCATTTTAGCGCAAAATTAATTAACTCGTAAATTTTTTTTAAAAAATTTCCCATAGTTTCAGAGAAAATTGATGAAACCTTTCAATATTCAAATAATACCAAAATGTGCCATCCTGATTTAGAAAATTTTCCACAATTTCAAGTCATTTCTGTAGGGGGTATATCAAAAATGTTTAAAATCAAGTTTGAAATTTCCGGTTTTGAATGAAAGCATTCGCTTTGAGACATCATTATAGCGCAAAATTAATTATTTTGTCAAAATTGGTCAAAATTTTCCCAAAGTTGTAGAGGAATTTGATAAAATACTGTAATACCAAAAGAATACCAAAATGTGGTGCTCGATCATTGACAAATACTGCAATTTTGCAATATCAAAACAATACCTTAAATTGATATGATACCACATTTTGCTCTTGCATAATCCTCAAGACAAATTTTAAAGGGTCCAGGAATACCAAAATTTGGTATTGATACCAGACAAATGTATTATTACGCATTTCCCTTGTTATTTACCCATGCTCGGGATGAGATATCGGAAAATGGACCTCGGATTCATGATCATGAACAAAAATTATCCTTTAGGACAAAGTTTCAAGCCAATCAAAAATGGGTCTGTCCAACTTTTTCCGATTTCGTGTGAGTTGGCAGCGAATGACCCATGTTTAAAAAAAAAATATAGGTATTGAAGAAATAAAAAAAAAGTTATGTCTTTTCTCTTCCAGAAACATGAAATTAAATAATTGCTAAAACCTTTTGAAAAACGATACTTAATCCACCTTAAGGTGGTTCGTGCCTTCCTCACATTCATGTTGTATTTTAGGTGTAATAGTGTTCTACAGAGGTCAATGTAGATTCGAAAATGACTTGTCCCAAATAAAATTACTGTCGAGTCACGGAAAATGGCAAAGTTTTTAATACTTTTTCAGTGTTTTTTGCGTCTTGTGTCTAATTTTACATAAAAGTCCCTTTGACACCAAACTTCTATCTCATCACGTTTTCAGGCTGCAAATTATTGAAAAACATCTTTTTTTTCGCATGTCCAAAAATGGAAGAGGTCGTACCGCCCCTCCGTCACGAGATATCAAAAAATGGAGGATTTGTGTTCAGGGTTAAAAGTTAGGACAAGGTTTCACGCAAATCGAAGAGGGGTCGGGGCAACTTCTGTGTGAGTTGGCGGAGAATTAAATGAGCATTTCTGACAAAAGTTTTGAAAAATGCGATTTTTTCGACATAATTCCGCCTGGGAGAAGCCAAAAACTTAAATTTAGGTCCAATATTGATAGTGCACCT
Source organism: Culex pipiens pallens (assembly GCF_016801865.2). NCBI lineage: Eukaryota > Metazoa > Arthropoda > Insecta > Diptera > Culicidae > Culex > Culex pipiens. The sequence continues at coordinate 98,004,532 of NC_068939.1, forward strand.
TAATCTATGGACAAATCCTATCGTTTAAAAACAATACTGATTGAAACAGTTTTATATTGATACCAATCGATTTTAGAAAAAAAAAATAAAAAAGGTGACTTTTTCAGTAAATCAAAGAGAAGGTGCGAGAAAGTATTTTATTACTTTTTTGTCTAAGAAAATATTGTTTCTAACATCATAACAATAACAATAACAACAATTTCTGGTTCTTTTGAATCGAGAATCTCTCCCCCAATACCACTAGGTGTATCGATTTTGCACTCCTCCACAGGGTGTTTGGATTAGACCATAATGCGACACCATCGGGATACATTCCCGAACCTCCGACTCTAGTTCAGACTGGCATCAATAAGAGGGGTGCCTCCGCGTCCAGGTTTACAACAACAAGGTGCGGATAAGCCCCTATAGTCTACAGTCAGAGAAGGCGAACTGCACTGCGCACCGTTTCACCCCATAACTCATCTATCGATTTGACGTTGTGCGTCGTCGCTGGATATCATCATCCCTTTTGCAATATTGATGCCGGTTCCTGGCAACCCCCGGAGTGCTGCACCCCGCCTGGTTGGGTCGAAACGGGCCACAGGGGAACAATATAACGCCGGCTTTTTCCGAGGAACAAAAAAGAAACCTCCCGCGGCCATAAGCCAATCATCTTTACGCACTTGGTTTTATTTCTTCCAATTACAATTACAGGCACAGTGATGTAAAGTGAAACTGTTTTGCACCGTCCTTGATCGGTTTGTGGGTGTTTGTGACGAGTGACGGGCCTTGTGTGTTCTCGGTGGGTGCGTGAAATTGGAGGAAAATTGAGAGTGTAGCTCTAATTAGGTAATTAGGGCCCTGCCAGTTGGTGTGTGCAGCAGGGCTATGAGGCTAATGAGCTTTGTATCATGGTTGGTCTGAGTTGGGGTGGTATTCTGAGGGATTAGGTCGATTTATGATAGGTGCTGACTTGACACTACTGACTATTTAAAAAATGTTACTTTATCCAAATTACTGTGGTTGATGCCTTCCTCAAAAATATCAAACCATCCACATTAACGACCCCCGAGTCTTTTGTGGTCTTTATTGCAAGTTTCTGCTCGAACCTAGGAGTCCGAAGGCTTTAATGGGGAGAGCACCCAAAACTCTTTCTACTCCAAGGAACCTTCCACCCCAGTGTTTGAACTGACGACCTTCGGATTGCGAGTCCATCCGCCGCCAGCGATTCCACTGGAGTAGGCTTGGTTTGGTGTTTTGTTTGTACTTATGGCATGGAGACGACTCCTACATCTGGAATGACTTAACGGTCTAACAACCAAGGCCGGGACCGACATTTTACTTCCTCATCCGATGGAAAGTTGCAGCAACATGAAAGGGGATGGCTTCGAACCTGGGTCATCTTCGATGCCGTGGACTGTAAGACGGCAGCCACCTCCAACACGCCAGGGTAGAGACCCGGATGGAACCTGCCTCAGGTCCAGATTACGCCATGCATCGCGGAAAAATCCCAACCGGCCAAGTAGGAATTTTTCCGGCGCACAATCAAACTCGCGGTTAAAGTGTTGAAACAAACTAGATAAATTTAACAACAAATATATTGCAAATATACATAAGTGTACGGGCAGAGCCCGTGGCCTTCCAGGCCGGTCCGCTGGACCTAACTAAACTAAATTGGTCAAAAATAGTAAAATTACGCCTCCATTAGGAGCTGATCCACAAAAAGGTTTATCCCGAACCCTTCTCCCGAGAGTACTCACTCTCCCTAAATGTAGAAACTTGACCACATTATTCGTTAGGATGAATAGATTGTGTTGGTATGAAAGGGTTAAAGATCACCAGCACAGTGGCCAACAGTGCTACAGTGACCAATACGCGCCTATTCCTAAGGGTAGGGTAAAGTGACCTAAATTGGACCCAATATCATTTGCCTTAGGCCCAAACAAAAGGGTTTCTTTCAAAACTACCCTTATAACACTTTTCTGGACGCAAGCCAAAATGGTTTTTAGCATAACTTTTGAAGCACTTTACAAACCTCTACAGCACGGATGCACAACAACCGGCGAGCCAAGTCTGGTCAGTGTAGCTTTTTATCCGACACGCAATGGTTTTTAAGTTTTGAGAATCTTAAACATTGAAAAAAAAATAAAAAAAAAATCGAGTGACCGAAATTTCAGAGAATTGCTCTGTAGGAATAAGAAAGCATGGTCAATAGGATGTAACAAAACCACACTTTTTTGCGGGCATTTCAGGGGATGATCCCCTAGGTGTACTGAGTCAGAATCCCAAATATGAGCTCGATTGGTTGCGACAGGACAGGGATTTAACCCGTAAAATCGGTGCGTTTCAGTTTTTGCCCTTTTTGAGTCCTTCAACGATTTTTGGATTTTTCAAAAACCTCATGAGCTTATAGTTTGTGTTCCAGGGTACAACTTTTCCGAAGACTGCAAAAAGATTTGACCGCTCAGAAAAATGGTACAGAATTTACAAAATCTTTTCTCTTGTTTATCTGATAACGTAAAACATGTTCTGGCAACACTCGCTTTTGATGCGTGCTTTCGGCAAACTATGCAACGCATGCTACGGTGCGTCGCGATGCGTCGGCATGTATTTGACCAGCGTCGTGTTTTTGTTGTTGTGATTGTTGAGATCGAAAGTTCTTATGGAACTGCAAGAAGCTTTCCGGTTGACTCTCAGGGTTCAGTTGGATGCCCAGGCAGAACCGATTCTAAACCTTGCTCGAGTGCCAACTCGGCTGTCTTGAAAGTGCTTTATTACGCACGGATGTTGTGTGCATTTTAAATATTCCGTATTCCGGAAGATATTTCGAGAGACACGCATTCTAGTGAGAGTTTTCACTCGCTTTGTAATCAATCAAAGAGTTATGGCAATTTGGCAATAAAATCGGTCATAAACAAATTAATGTATTTCATTGACAACGTTAGTAAACACTATTTTCATACAGCAGACTTCTCTGGCTAGATATTTTGCGAATTCATTAGACACCAATTGCACTATGTTCGAGCAAAGGTTCGCTAACATGTCCCCCAGCACCACAATTGGTCGCGACGAAAAAGATCCACATGGACCAGGTGGTCTTAGAACTAAATCTTGCGAGTCACTGCCAAATAGAATACCGGAATCTACGACAGATTAAAAGAGCAGCACCGGTGATCAAATCCTCCGGCACCATCGAAAACATAAGCACAACATCCAAATAAAGCATTTTCTTTCCATGTGTCAAACTTTGACCGTTGTACGCTGGATGTTTTCTCGCTGCTATAGTAACGACGCCTGGCTCTGGATGCGCGCGTTCAAAGAAAGTACTACTAATCAAACAAATTAATGGCAAAAAGTTTTTTTTATTTTCAAATCATTGTACAATCAGTACTGATTATCAAATCTCTTCACAGTCTTCGGCAAAGTTGTGCCCTGAAACTCAAACTATAAGCTCATGAGGTTTTTGAAAAATCCAAAAATCGTTGAAGGACTCAAAAATGGCAAAAACCAAAACGCACCGATTTTACGGGTTAAATCCCATTTAAACTTAAAAGCCGGAGCGCCAGGTCCTGTTGCAACCAATCGTGCTCATATTTGGGATTCTGACTCAGTACACCTAGGGGATCATCCCCTGAAATGCCCGCAAAAAAATGTGGTTTTGTTACATCCTAATGGTTAACTTCTTCAGAATAACTTTTTTTGCAGAAAAAAAAATTACCATTGCAAATATTTTTCAGACATTCGTGAATGTGTCAAACAAGCAAATAGCAATAAACACCATTCTTAATAAATGTTTCTACATTGTTTAAATTTTTAAGTAGATTTTCATTCATTGTAAAGAATTTTTAAAACGTTGTATGAAAGGTACAGCAACGCAAAATTTATTTTTTCTTTAAAAATATGTGTTTAAATCCTAACAGTATTTAAACTGCAAATGCTTTAAATAAATCTGAATTTGTTATAGGGGAGAGTGGGGCAAGACGACCATATGGAGCAAGAGGAACAATCGCTCGTACGATCGTTATTCGTACGGAACCTACGGAAAATCATTTTTTTTCTAAATAAATTTTATACAGTACAAAACAGGATTTTAAAGAAACTTTTTCTATCAAAGTCTTAGTCAAGACCTGGAATAAAATGATTATCAAAAAATCCTACTGATTTATTTAAGTTTTTAATGGGTTTTAACGCGCTTTTCCTAAGCTTGTTACAATAGCCCCACCTTCCCCTATTTTTGTGTTCTAATGGTTTTTTTAAGTAGGTGAAGAGTATATACAATAAGAGTATATTTTGTATACAGTTCAAAATTGGAATTAAACAAATACATATGCAAAACTTATCATCTCCAAAACTAACAGTGCTGAAAAGAAACAAACGTTTTACTGTAAAATCTCTTTTTTAAATGTTTTTCGGAATTTAAAAAAAATGTGTTCTAAACTTGTTGCAAAACTCATTTTTCCAGCACTCGTATTAATCTAACTTGGAAGGACCTCGTTGGATTAATCTCCTACTCACGCTGAAAAAATATAAAGTTTGCAGCTTGTTGCAATTAAATCCAGATCATGTATCTTTACAGTGCACAGTGGTCCGAAACCGAAATCTAGCGTGACAAAATTGATAACGGCCACACGTTAAGGTCGTGACAAATGATCAGGGTTCATAAGGGCATCTTTTGGTATGGTGGACATTTCAGTGGTCAACATTTTAGGGCGGTTCAGAATTTATATTTTAGCGGGATGACGAGATAGCGCTTCGAAAGTTACAATCAAAATACGACAAAAAGACGACATTTTGAAATGTGAATAACTTGAAAATGTGGTGGAGTTTGACCTCGCTCTTGGAAGCTTGTTAAAGTACATATTCTATAGTAAATTTGCTGAAAATATCTCGGAGGTCTTTTTTGTTTAACTCATTTAACCACAATTTGAAAATGATTGTGGAAAATAGGTCGAAAAAAGGGTTAACTTATATCCAAGCGATAAGATATAGATTTTTTTTTGTATTTTATGGGTGCGACATTTTTTATCATCGTTTTATATGCAGTTACTCAAATAAAAAAACAATTTCAATAAATTGAAGCAAGCAAATAAATTGTTCCAGTCTCTCTTTCGAGGAAAGGGCTGAGGGCAGCGTTATCTTTGATGCCGCCGTTTTTTAATTGTAGTTTGTGTAATCTATTAAAAATGAATGAAAAATGCTAATTATGTGCACTGCGAGCTCAACCCAACGGGACACGACTGCCAGAAATAATTTGGTTTTAATTGAAAAATAATAATTAATAACATCCAGAGAGAGAGACAAACAGAGAGATGCCCTTTTTCCTGTCCAGGCAGGAAAAAAACATGGCCTACTACATGCGACTACATGATGTCCAACTTTGAGCAGCAATAAAAAAAATCGAACTCCAAGCAATCTGCGATGACCTGTGAAACCACCAGGGGGGAGGGTAGCCCTTTTCCGGTGGTTCCGATGTGACGGAAGGTCCCGGTTCCGGATTCAACATGACCGGTCAACGACAGGGCGGTGATAATAATGTTCGCAAAATAATTTAATGTTTGTTTGTACCTGTTCGGATGGGCTATAATTTTCAGGCCAGTTGGGCCGTGAAGAATTGAAAAAATAAATAACATTTTTTTCTGCTCGTGTTCTGCCCACGTAGTGTCATCAATTTTAAGTGACAGCAAGCATCAAGATTGACGGACCGGTTGTCATGTTTTACACGGAATTGGTTTGACCCCGCGCCATTCCGGGCTGGTTTTAATGAAGGGTTTAAATTTAAATGACCTTTTGGAGGATTTTAAAAATTGCAGTTTCCAACTGTAATTATCCCACAAGAACAACTGCTGCTAGTGCTTTGATTAAGACCAAGACGGTCGGGTTAACCGATGTCAATGTTCCGGATCGGAAACCCTTTTTCCCCTAAAAGAGAAAACCGGGTCATGATCTAATTTTTATCGAGCAAAACCGCCGTAATCCGCCGATTGGCCATAACTTTGTCCTCGTTTCGGTCGCGGGGGAATTCCGTCCCATCTCTGGACCAGTTTGTCTTTTTCGCAGTTTCTGATAAGAATCGGATGAGTTTCTCCCTCCTCCCCCCTTCCAAACCGAATGGCCCAAAAGACACTCTTTTCCGTCCGAGTTTCTATCGTTTTATGGGACATTAGACTCCTCTCGGAGTGCCAGACATTCCGGGCGGGCGCACGCCCTTCTGACCGGAACTGCTCGAAACTCGTCGTCGAAAGGGTCCGGGAGTTGAAGTCAATTTTTTGTCATCGCCTGGCTTCTCAACCTTGTCTCCGTCGTCGTCCCGGCTGCCATCAAATTTTATTGTCCCGCCAAAAACAGAAAAATCCTTATGCTTTTTTCTCTTGCGCAAACGGTTCTGGGTAAGGGCAATTGAAGAAAGAAATTGTTGAAATTTGCCTCATCAGCCGGTTTTTGGGAGTGAAATTTTCAGGACAATCAAATTGAATGTAGATACGTGATACAAGGGAGAGCAATAAAGACAGAACTATTATGTTGTACTTTGTATTACGAGAAAAAAAAACATTAGGTATTTGCCATTTTTGTCCTATTTGGAAACTTTGCGATTGTTTTTAGAATTTAACACTATAAATTAGAAGAAATTATTGAAAGAATCAAATTGCTAGAATTTTCAAACAAATTTTGGAGAAAAATTATTCGACCCTCCCATAATTGAAAAATTAATTATTGATTACGTTTCAAAATCACACTAGCAATACCAAAGGGATTCAGTTGAAAGTTATATTCAGCAAAATTTTAACGAATGTTGATCTTAAACGTTGCATTTGAAGCGAATAGTTGAAAAAAAAAACTTTTTCACTGCATCTTGAAGATCGTATTGTTTGAATGAAAAATTGTACCCACAATGTGCAGCCAAACTTTCACTATCAATACATTTCCGCAACTCTTAAACGCTCATCTGGAGCTGAACATGTTGAACAAAACACCAGACGCGACTACCAAACTCGTCAGTCAGTATAACGGCCTCGTGCCTAACCTGTAGGACTCATTTCGTAGGCCGACCTCGTATTGCATGCGGCTGCAGATCCCCACGTGTTAAGGACTCCAAAAAAGCAGCTGGCGGCTGACACACCTCCCCCAGTTGCTTCCGTTTTTTCAAAGAGGTCCCTCGCCAGAAACTGCACAAAACTGCCCCGGCCTGCAAGCTCGCTCGTCGTGCATCGTAAAATACTATCAAAACCCGCACGGAATACAGAATACGGCAAAACCACACCGTCATCACCATCATCGTCGTTCGTAGTCGTAGTCGTAGTCGTAGTACAAGCCATAGTAGTATAGTATCGGTACAAGTGGTAGTACAAAATGCAGACGACGCAACCAACGAACGTCGTCACCATCACCAGCACACAACCACCACCCTCGTATAAGTAAAACTCAAATCGCATTCAAATGATGTATATTTCAATTTCACTAAGCCAAGAGGTCAAGTTCATCGACTGTCAGTGAGTGAGGTAGCGCCGTGGCGCGGTGCAACCCAAAACGACACTGACGACGACGACGCCATGCCATTCACAGGAGAGAGCACAGGGTTTGGACTGGAAGTTGTCGACGACGACGACGCTTTCGCCCTCGACGCCCGACGCCCGACGACGACGGTGGACTGGATTTCGACTCGAATAAATTTGAATTGGAAATCAACGTCTACGCTGCAACCAGTTGATTCTGTTAGGGTGGTGTAGGAACCAGGAATTGGCACCAGTGGCGTTAAATTTGGGGGATTTGGTTCAGGTTCATCATGCACTTATGAAATTTGGTTTATAAGATTCGTTTGGGTGCAATTTTTGTCTTTCCTAATTTTAATACGATCGATTCACCGCTTGTTGATCTCTAATCTCTGATTTCTTGATAAACCTTCTTGTTCGAGGATGAATTCGCCAGCTCTTTTAACAGCTTACTTTAATCGTTTCGTTCTATAACCTGAAACCTCCCCCTTCTTTGAGAGAGTCCTCTGTATTATGATATTTAAAAAAATGCTAGTGTTTTGTTTGTTTATAATGTAAAATTAATTTGTAACCTGAAAAAATAATGTACATTTTTTGATAAAATGCAACGTTTTCAAAATATAGTCATTTAAAGTTTAATTTTAACTGAAAAAATCCCGTTTTCATTTATTAAAACCATGATTGTCAATTCCTGAAAAAATAAAGACAAGAGACAATCACACCATTTTTGCAGAGTGAATAGTATTCACTCAACTTATAGATCGGCAGCCGAAGCCGCTAACCACCGCTCAACGACGCCATCCAAAATATTGTTATTGAAAGGTTGAGAAATGCAATAAAATTGCCTAATGAGCAGTTCTCTAGGATTTCGGTCATTCGATTTTTTTGTATTTTTTAATTCGACTGAAACTTTTTTGGTGCCTTCGGTATGCCCAAAGAAGCCATTTTGCATCATTAGTTTGTCCATATAATTTTCCATACAAATTTGGCAGCTGTCCATACAAAAATTATGTATGAAAATTCAGAAATCTGTATCCTTTGAAGGAATTTTTTGATCGATTTGGTGTCTTCGGAAAAGTTTTAGGTATGGATACGGACTACACTGGAAAAAAAATTTACACGGTGAAAAAAACTTGGTGATTTTTTTATTTAACTTTTTATCACTAAAACTTGATTTGCAAAAATAGACTATTTTTATTTTTTTTTATTTTTTGATATGTTTTAGAGGACATAAAATGCCATCTTTTCAGAAATTTCCAGGTTGTGCAAAAAATCATTGACCGAGTTATGATTTTTTTAATCAATACTGATTTTTTCAAAAAATCGAAATTTTGGTCGCAAAATTTTTTCAACTTTATTTTTCGATGTAAAATTGAATTTGCAATCAAAAAATAAATTAGTGAAATTTTGATAAAGTGCACCGTTTTCAAGTTATAGCCATTTTTATGTAACTTTTTTCAAAATAGTCACAGTTTTTCATTTTTTTAAATTAGTGCACATGTTTGCCCACTTTTGAAAAAAATATTTTTGAAAAGCTGAGAAAATTCTCTATATTTTTCTTCTTCGGACTTTGTTGATACGACCTTTAGTTGCTGAGATATAAAGTTAAATAAAAAAAATCACCAAATTTTTTTTACCGTGTATCATTTTTTTCCAGTGTAGTCCGTATCCATGCCTACAACTTTGCCGAAGACACCAAATCGATCAAAAAATTCCTTCAAAAGATACAGATTTTTGAATTTTCATACATCATTTTTGTATGGACAGCTGCCAAATTTGTATGGAAAATTATATGGACAAACTAATGATGCAAAATGGCTTCTTTGGGCATGCCGAAGACACCAACAAAGTTTCAGTCGGATTAAAAAATACAAAAAATAAAATTGAAGAAAAAAGACCGATTTCGTAGAGAATTGCTCTAATAGACATTGAAGATTGGACCTCTAGTTGCTGGAAAACAGCAAATCTTTGGAAAAGAAACAAGAAAATTTAAGTTTTTAAGCCTCATCCAAACTTCTGTAAAGTACTTTTCGATTGTAAATTTGATTTTAAAATAAAAAAAACGTTGCTTAATCCACTTTGAGGTGGCTTGTGCCTTCCTCACATTAATTCAACTTTTTTTCTAAATTGCAATGCACATACAAATACAAAATCTAACGTCATATACTCATAACTTCTGAAAGGGTTGTCAGATCTTCAATAAACCTCACATGATTGATCTGAACTTTCTTTTCATCAAAACTCCAGAGATCTGGCCTAAACAAACTGTTTAATTAACACTTAAGTGGTCATAACTTTACATAGGGTTGTCAGATCTTGAATATGTTGAGCTAATTAGAAAGAACTTTTGATAAATCACTCATAAATGTAGTTGCATGCTAGATCCGGACATCATTTTCATCAATATATAGGTAATTCTCCGCCAACTCACACAGCAGTTGCCCCGACCCACCTTCGATTTGCATGAAACTTTGTCCTGAGGGGTAACTTTTGTCGTTGATCACGAGTCCGAGGTCTGTTTTTTGATATCTCGTGACGGAGGGGCGGTACGACCCCTTCATTTTTTGGACATGCGAAAAAATAGGGTTTTTTTCAATAATTTGCAGCCTGAAACGGTGATGAGAAAGAAATTCGGTGTCAAAGGGACTTTATTTGATGGCGTACTCAGAATTCCGAAAAACGTACTTTTTATCGAAAAAAAAAACACTAAAAAAGTTTTAAAAACTCTGCCATTTTCAGTAACTCTACCTGTTAAGTGCTCATATCATTTGATAGGGTTGTCAGATCTTTGTTGATTTAGGCTTATTTGAAAGGATTCAATTATCTTATTCAGTACGGGTCGCATACAAAAAAGTTTTGTTTTTTTTATTGTTCACGAGGGGGGGAGGGGGAGTAAAAGGCTTTCAAGAAAAAAGTCTTAAAATTCAAATCTAACATTTCAAAGAGGCGTATGAAAACTTCAAATTGCGTTTTGATCGTGTCCAAAGAGCCTATGTCTGAAATGTTTTTTTAGATTACTCTGAAAATTTCACATAACATATAAAAAAAGATGGTGGTGTAGGAATAATCCTTTCGTCGCCATCGTGCTAACTTGTCGTACGTGCATTTTTGGCCAAATTGAGTTAAGAACGCCATTTTGTGCAGCTCACAATGCCTCACCTTTTGACCTTCACAGATCCCCAAAATTCGATTTCAATCCTGAGATATTCAACAAAAACCGAAAAAACTCCGTGCATTTTTGTCACTTTACATATGAAAGTAGTTTCAATCTTGTCGTGCTATCTTGTCACTCCATGAAAATTGATGTAAGTGCGACAAAAGGCCAAAGGGATTTCAGGCCAGGAAAGTCAGGATGCGTTTGTCGCACGTACAAGCTAGACTACCGTAAACATTTGTAATTATAACTTGGGACTCCAGCAACCAACTTCAACCAAACTTCGGGACAATGCACAGAATGGTCAGCCAAACAAAACGTGTTTGTTATTGTTTACATTGCGTGCTCTCGTTTTTGTATATTCAAGTTCAAACATTAAAACGCGTTTTTCTCGGAACGTCAAAATGGCGGGTGCGACAAGATAGCACGACGACGTCGCTTTGGACATTTGTTGTGGCTCTTGCAAGCAAAGCAAAGCAATCCACTTTAACGACCCCCGAGACTTTTGTGGTCTCTATTGCAAGTTTCTGCTCATTTCTAGGCGTCCGGAGGTTATGTGTGGTGAGTCACCCAAAACCTCCTTTACGTAAATGGACCGACGTTTTACTTCCCCATCTGATAGAAGGCCATGAGGATAAGGCGGGAATCGAACCCGCGCCCCATAGCAACTTAGGGATCGGTAGCCGAAGGCGCTAACCACCGTGTCACGAGGCCCTGCTCTCTTGCACTTTTCTTAAATAAAATAACAAATCTTACTCTGCTGTTCTTCATACAAATATATCCTTTTTTCATAAAATTATCCTAGCATTCTATCAATTCAAAAGCCACAAGCAAATTAAAGATCATTGTTATGACAAATTTTCAAAAATACTTTCAAAAGACTACGATTGAGTTTTAAGAGTTAATACTGCGAAAAACTAGTCAAAAATCATCATCATTATTTAAAAGAAAACATGAACTTATTGATATTCTTCAATTTTTTTGAAAATAGCATAAGGGTAATTCTCCGCCAACTCACACAGCAGTTGCCCCGACCCCTCTTCGATTTGCGTGAAACTTTGTCCTAAGGGGTAACTTTTGTCCCTGATCACGAATCCGAGGTCCGTTTTTTGATATCTCGTGACGGAGGGGCGGTACGACCCCTTCCATTTTTGAACATGCGAAAAAAGAGGTGTTTTTCAATAATTTGCAGCCTGAAACGGTGATGAGATAGAAATTTGGTGTCAAAGGGACTTTTATGTAAAATTAGACGCCCGATTTGATGGCGTACTCAGAATTCCGAAAAAACGTATTTTTCATCGAAAAAAACACTAAAAAAGTTTTAAAAATTCTCCCATTTTCCGTTACTCGACTGTAAAAATTTTTGGAACATGTCATTTTATGGGAAATTTAATGTACTTTTCGAATCTACATTGTCCCAGAAGGGTCATTTTTTCATTTAGAACAAAATTTTTCATTTTAAAATTTCGTGTTTTTTCTAACTTTGCAGGGTTATTTTTTAGAGTGTAACAATGTTCTACAAAGTTGTAGAGCAGACAATTACAAAATTTTTGATATATATACATAAGGGGTTTGCTTATAAACATCACAAGTTATCACGATTTTACGAAAAAAAGTTTTAAAAAAGTTGGTCGTCATCGATCATGGCCGTTCATGGTCACCCGCGACAGACACGGACGACGAAACAAAGAGAAACGCAAAAAGTAACTTTTTCAAAACTTTTTTTCGTAAAATCGCGATAACTTGTGATGTTTATAAGCAAACCCCTTATGTCTATATATCAAAATTTTTGTAATTGTCTGCTCTACAACTTTGTAGAACATTGTTACACTCTAAAAAATAACCCTGCAAAGTTAGAAAAAACACGAAATTTTAAAATAAAAAATTTTGTTCTAAATGAAAAAATGACCCTTCTGGGACAATGTAGATTCGAAAAGTACATTAAATTTCCCATAAAATGACATGTTCCAAAATTTTTTACAGTCGAGTAACGGAAAATGGGAGAATTTTTAAAACTTTTTTAGTGTTTTTTTCGATGAAAAATACGTTTTTTCGGAATTCTGAGTACGCCATCAAATCGGGCGTCTAATTTTACATAAAAGTCCCTTTGACACCAAATTTCTATCTCATCACCGTTTCAGGCTGCAAATTATTGAAAAACACCTCTTTTTTCGCATGTTCAAAAATGGAAGGGGTCGTACCGCCCCTCCGTCACGAGATATCAAAAAACGGACCTCGAATTCGTGATCAGGGACAAAAGTTACCCCTTAGGACAAAGTTTCACGCAAATCGAAGAGGGGTCGGGGCAACTTTTCCCGATTTCGTGTGAGTTGGTAGAGAATTACCCATAACTGTTTTCAAGTTTTTCTTTGTATCAAAATTTTGAAAATAAGGTTTGAAATTTTCAATCAATGATTTTTTTAAAGGCCTGCACATACAATTCTTATTTTTTGAGAGAGTATTTCAAATGTTTCTGTTTTATTTAGGAATTAGTACAAAAAGCGTTCATGTACGTCACTGCCAACCAATTCCTCACCGATCCAGGGTACCAAATCAAAAGAAAATGCCACCCCATCGCATCGTGAGCAACCACCACACACAGTCAAACCTTTCCAATTGATGGTAGCTCTTGGAGACCAAACTCGTATAAATTTCCTTCTGTGCTTCCCTCAAAGTCTGTTCCTGTACTGTCCCAGTGGGATGAAGTCACGAGACGTGAAGGAAGTGTGCTGCTGGCTCCAAGGGTCTCCAGGTTGGCTTCTTTTGCTGGCTGGATGCTGCGTGTGCAGATAAAAATCTTGTCCAAATCAGATCAGCTCGAAAAACGATATGGTGGCTGTGGCTTTTTTTTGCGTTGTGGGAGTGAAAAAATGGAAAATTTTGTATGTAGATGTATTCAGTATGTATACGAATCTATGGGAATCCTGGGAAGGCTCATTTGACTTTTAAATGATTCTTACCGCGCAGAAGGGCTGCAGCGTCGCACACACACATGTGTGTGTGTGGAGTTCGATGAGGCTGAAGTGCGTTTTTGTGTCGAACACCTAGCAAGGATCACGAAAAGTGACACCGTTTAAGAACTTTAATGGAACAGATAGGTATTATTGTGCTATTAATAGTTGCATGGAGTTCTGAAATGTGATTTCAAAATTGTGTTTTTTCCGAGCAAATTGCAGTGACATTGTACAAATTGAATCAATCATCTGTTCTGTAACCAATGAAATTCAATTTGCTTTCATGTCTCCAAAATTCTGGGCAGCTAAACCTGACCGAAAGTGCTGATCCCATCCGGAGGTTTCAATTACCGATAATCTAATTTGGGCCAAAATGTGTACGAAAATACGCATTTGTGTCCATCAGACGGGAATTGCATCAAACTCACACTTGGCCCAAATTCTCCCCCTGCGTGTACATCCTTAACGAACCTCCCCAGCATTATCCAAGTTGAAAGGTTAGCAATACATCTGGTTGTTTTTTGGTCGTACTCCAAGCCACACCAAGGAAAAAGAACGGAAGCAAATAAAATATATGTCCTGCCCGAGCCCGCGTCCAAGTCCAAATCCGAAGAAAAGACAGATGAATTCGCATATTAGCCATATTATGTAATATATTGCCCGACATAATAACATGGCCTCGGGGATATCTCGTGTGATTAACTGTAGTGAGGCGCCAGCAATCGGAGTCATTGAATTGGATGGTGGGATTTTTGCGAGGAAGAAAAAGTCCTGGGCGTAGTTCGTTGGACTATGTGGAGGGAGAGACGATTAGGAGGAATTGCGTTGGGCGGAAGTGCCCTGAGGGCAATTGTAGTAGGGAATTGAAGCTAAATTGATATTGGAGGTAAATATCAGATATTTTCGTATCTTTTTAAAATACAACAAAAAATGTTATGTCGATTGTTTTGTTCGATTTGGAAAACTAAAACTGATCTGAAATAGATTTTTTTGTATATTTTCTATACATTTTTTAGGTTTTTCCAAATTTGTGAAAAGCTTCAAAGTCTCACCTTTTCAATGTAAATATTTGATCCGGGTTTATACCAGTCAGTCCAGTTTTGAGTTCCATGTGTGATATTGAAAATGTTATAGATTAATAAAAATTTCAATAGTAACCTCAACAGTTCCGCTCGGATGCTTCAAATCAATACCACACAGAAAAAAAACGATGGTAATATTCATCAGGAAATGGTGACAGGTTTTGCGTAAAAAAACTGTGTTATATTATAACAGAAAATTATAAGTTTTCATCAGTTTCTGGTGAAAACTCATCAGGTTTACAATCTTAACCATAGCCGGCCTCTCCAGCTACCTCTCAACACTTCTGGATTTGTTAAATAGTTACTTGTTGTCTCGGAACTTGCAAAATAGTTGCAGCTGTCAAAATGCTTAAGACACATTCCGCCGTGACGTTGCAACGCTTTGACTTTTCTTTTTTCAGTATTTCGGCTGTAACTCAAAAATTACATTGAAAAGGTACATATGTTATTACAGATTCGGAAAGTACATTAAATTTCTTATAAGAAACAATGTTGAAACATTTTTTTAAGCGAATATTCTATTTTTGAGAGGGGGATATGTAGCGTGACGTTGCAACGCGTGACTTTTTCTCAATCCTGACCCAATTCATGTTTCGCCATTAACTCTGCTCTGTTAAACGGCAAATTTGGAGTTCTTCTTCCATTTTTAGTGTAAAATTGGCCAACAAATCGAATGCAATCATTAGTTTTTCGAAAAAATTAAACCTCGATTTTTGAAGACCGCTTACATTTCGTGACGTTGCAACGCTCTGTTTTTGAAAACAGGGTTTTTCGTTGCGTTGCAACGTCACGAAATTATAGTTTCAAAATAAATCATAGTTTTTGTTAGGCTGAACAACTGTAGGTTAAGATTTGATTATTAGACATTAATATACAGAACTCTCCCGTCCTCTATCCATGTAACGGGACGTCCATGCATTACGTAACGGCGTAATATCAAGGGGGAGGGAGGAGGGTTCGAGGAATTATACAAAAAAAGTGTATCGGAAATGTATTTCCAGGGGGTGGAGGGGGTCTAAAAATATAAATGTTTTGTTACGTAATGCAAGAACGATCCCTTAATATTTTAATGGTTTTGGGCAACTTACAAAACACGTGGAAGTTTTAGAAGGGAGGTGAAGAGTTTCAAGTTTTCAGGAGGGCTTATTTTGAATTTATAAATAAAGTGCCCATATCGTTTGTTAATGGCCCCTAAGGGGTGATCTGCAAACAACGTAACTTATTTTGTTGACTTTTGTGCTTTTTAAATTAAATTTGAGGAAATAATATAACTGTTTAACTGCGCAACATAACATTTTTAATTGTGAACAACAAAACGTTGCATACAACTTATTTAAGTAAGGGATCGTCCAACAACAGTGCGGGATAAAAAAAATCATTGCGTTGTGTTAGAATGAACCCTCACGTAAATCAGTTTATCATAAAGGGGCCATTTAGTAACCACGTGATTCAGGCCCGTAGCCAGGGGGGGGGGGCTTCCGGGCTGCAGCCCACCCGAATTTTTTTTCCAATTTTTTTTTAAATTGAACTACCTTAAAAAATCTCAAATCAATGATTGTGTGTTCTCTTCCCAGAAATAATTTGCAAGATAGAGAATCAAGAATAGATTGATCAAACTAAGTAATTTGCCTGTCCATTGCTGGGCTCAGTTTTTGTAGATTATGGATCCAATATTTAAAAATTGAGCTGCAGATTTGAACATTGTTCCATTCAGTAACATCTCATTTATCTTGTAGTTTTAGCATTACAAATCTGGGCTTACTTGGGGCTACCCCCTAAAATCAAAGATTGATCACTAGTCTAAGTTCCAAAATTTGAGCATTTTCTGACCACTGACCACCAAGTTTGGGCAAAATCGTCAAATTGTATGGAGAAAAGCAACTGTTTCAGTTTTTGACCAATGGAAGGCGCAATAACTATCCAGTTCTTATCAATTTTCAGAACTAATATCTTCTTTAAATTTGGAAAAACTTTCCCGAAGACACCTTATTTTTTTGGGTTTTTTGCTAAAAAGTTATTAACCTTCGAAAATAGCAATTTCCGAGCGGACTGCTCTAAGGGGCTACATAGAAATAATTACCGTCATCTGGGGCGAATCGGGACTACAGTCTGAATAGGGACAGCAAAAATCCTTAGATCTTGTTGTCTTATTTTTGATTGTAGAACTTAAGTATGACCCCTGAAGAACCATAAAATAATTTTGTTGGATTCAATGTGGCGGCCAAAATGGAGGTCAAGAAATATTTCTGGTGTTTTTTTTAAAGGTCTAATAAACTAAATTTCCAGTTTTTGCTTTTTGGGTGCTTTTGAAACCGTCATGGGTATTAAAAAACACCCAAAAAGCAAAAACTGAAAATTTGGTGTATTGGACCTTTAAAAAAACAGATGCCGAATTTGATGTTAAAAATAAGCAAATAAAACATGCCGATTTCATTTGTTCCTGATTCGGTTATCCGAAGTCCTTTGAACTTCGGATAATCGAAATTTTGGATAATCGAGGCTTCGGCTAGTCGAATTTGGACTGTAAAATTAATAGCCCTCCTTTATTTGCATTAAAACCTTTAAACTGTTAACAAATGTTTTTTTCTACATTTTTCAAAATTTATCATAATTTCTCAAGAATATTTAGATTTTGTTTTCAAAAACGAATGCATTTAATATGAAAAACATTTGAGTGAATTTCGACTATTATCAGAAATACAATTCTAATTTTATCGTTGTGGTTTTAAGAATATGGTTAGTTACATATCTGAGACCTTAGAGAAAAATGCTTGAGAAATATCTGTGTGTATTTTTTTATTACTTTTTCGTAAACCTTTTTTCCGAAACCACTCGTCCAAAATGCTTTCTTTTGGTCACATTTTTTAGTTTCCACCGTGGCCAATCTCCAATTTTTATTTAATATATCAAAAATCGGAAGATCAACTAAGTGAATCCTTATTATCAACTAATTTTCACTTTGTGCATGAGCTTGCGATTTTTAAAGGAAGAAATAAAATGATAAAAATATTCAAAACGTTAAAAAAATTTAAGCTTGGATTCAAAAACTCTGAAATTAAATTAATTAAACATCATTTTCAAATTGTATAATTTCTGATCAATAATTCATTTTCAAACTATTTAATTTCTATTTTTTGGATTTTACAGATTAGAATTTGCATTTTGAAAATTAAAAAATTTCTTTATTATTTTTTTATAATTTCTTATTTCTGAATATCAATTGTAAATATTTTCCAAAGTTTATGTTGCCACCTTTTCAAAATGGACCAAAAAACAGAGAGCAAAAACAATATTAAAAAAATTTCGATTAAGTCTTTTTAGGACCAGCGACCAGGTCGGTTCGGAAAACAAATTTGAAATGTTTTTCCTGCTTTGATAATCATATACGACATGTTTGGGCTCGTTTAAAAATATTTAGAATTTTTGTAACATGTTGCGGAACCGCGGAAAGTTTTTTTTCACGAAAAAAGCATTTCGCCATCAGCTAGATATTTTGAAAACTAATGATGCAAAACAACTGTACTGATTTAAAGTGTGTTTTGAAACACTTTTAAAATAATAAAACCATAGCTTGTAGTTTTGATTTTTAACCCTCTCGACTTTGGTCAGAGTTTAGTGACATAAACTTCAGAATAATATTCGCAACGGCTAAATAAAGATTTAAACATTTTACACTTTCAAATTTCCAAATTTTCATAATTTTTGATTTCAGATTTTTTGGTATAAGACAAAGAAATGCCAGAAATCAAAAATAAAAATAATAAAAACATAAAAATTTTAAGATAACAATTCAACAGAATAATATCAAAAAATCTAAAATTCAAAAAATTAAACATTCTAAAACTGAAAAATTAATAAAATAATTAATACTTAAGAAATCCTAAACTAAAAAAAAATATCATTTTAAAATTAAGTTATTCAAAATCCAATAAATAATGTTTTTTCAATCTTAATTTTTGGATGCTTTAAATATTTTTATGTTTGAATTCTAGTATTCCTAAATTTATTTATTTTTACCAGAAAATTAGGTGATTATTGTAATAGCTTTTCCCTTATTTCAGCATTTTAAGATTCAGCGTTTTGATAGTCAGCTTCATGAGGCAATTCTTCAATTTTATTTAAGCGAATACATTATTTTCAAACGTTATTTTCAGTCGCATCCAAATAAACAAATCAAAATCTCATCAACACATATTGCATCCGAAGAAATATCAAACGACGCTTTTTGTTTCTGTTCCTTTTCAGCTGCGTACCGCTTGAGAGAAGTCTTTTCGTAAACCTTTTCTTGACCGTTTCTTGAGATTTTTTTGTATGGAGTTTTAAGAGTCTACAGGACATTTTTTAAAATTTTCGTTCGAATGTAAAATATGGTTCTTGCAGCAAAATACAGACTAAGATTTGATTTACAGGAAAAATCTAATCGATTTAAGAATTCTTACATAAAGTATTCTTTACTTTTAAAACTAAAATTTAAGATAATAATTACACATGATAATTTAAAAAAAAATCAGAAATTCCAAAAATGAAAAAAATCAAAAACATAAAAAAATATAAAATAATTACAACTAAACTGCCGCTCTAATCTGGTCCGTCCCATATGTAAAAAGTGAGTGCTGAGATAACGCTGTGAGAAACCCAAAAAAAGTTTCACCATTTTTCCCATTCTAAATTAAATTTTTCTATATAATTGTTTATACAGTTATTTCAATAACAATCTTTAAAACGCAACTACCATAAATTGAATTAAAAAAAATAACAATTTGGAGGTAAATTTGAGAAATTTCCAGCAAGAGACCAACTTGACTTTATTTGTCCATAGATAAAGGCAAGTCAGTTATGATATCAAGGTAGGCTTGAACATTTACAACACAGTTTCAACCTGGTTCAACTGTCATTTCTAGGTTTGTGTTGGTAGTTTTCTAATTAAATAATTATAATCAAATAATAAAAAAATGTTTATTTCAGATTTATTTGCTTTAAATAATGTATTTAATAAAGTTCCTGGATAGAAAAATATGATCTGCACCCGGGCAGAAAGTTGCATCTTGGAAAAATCTACCCATGTTCGTAAAAACACGAACAAGTCAAGTTCACCCCAGGGTATGGTTAAGAGATAACCGAACATGGCCACGAACATAAATTGTTCGAGGCGTATCTGCGAAAAATCTTGTTGAGTTTATTTGACCAACAATGCCACATCAAGTTTAGTTTATAGTAGCAAACAACTGAAATCTTCCAAAAATCATATCAAGTTCATAAAGTAGATTTTGATCCCAAAAATAATTTTATTGGTTTTTAATGCACCCCGCCACAATTCAGACCCCCCCCCCCCCTCCCCCCTTCTTCCTCTTCACAAATATGAGTAATATTGCAGGAATATACGCACTTACATCAAAACAAGATTTTTCAAAGTTGAAAAATTATTTTACTTTAAAAACTCATTAAAAAATTGTGGAGAAAGCGTTGAATTGCCAAAATGTTATAATAATTTTCCAAATCACAAAAAATCCAAAGTCTCTATATTCAATTTTTTTTAAATTAAAAATAACAGTTTATGAAAATATTCCTAAAATTGCATAAGTCCAAAAATCAACAGTAAAATTCCAAAAAGCCTGGTAATGTTTCTTATCAAAATAATTTTTCAAAATGTTGAAAAATATTCAACTGGCTGTGAGCAAAAATTTCGCAATGTCCTGAAAATCTAAAAAAATCTACCAAAAATCTTATCGTGATACTGATCCCGTAAATTTTCTAAGTGCTGGAACGATTTTTGTAGGGGGTATATCAATAATTATTAAAAACCAACTTTCGAATTTCAAAATTTCAATGAAGACGTTTTGTTAGGGACATTATTTTAGGAGCAATCTGATGTTTTTGTAAAAATCGGACAAAAATTTCCTGTAATTTCGTCGATTTTTCCGAAATTTTGGTTCAAAGCAAAAATAAATATCAAAATCATGTTTCCAAACTCCCGAAAATTTTCTAAGTCTCAAAAAAATGCTTTTTCTGTAAAAAGTAAAGAATTAAAAAATATACGCAAAAATTTCAAAGTCCAGCATAAATAAAATCAAACTTTAAAATATCAGCTCATGAAAATTATTCTAAGTATCGGAAATTGAAACTTCGGTCAGTGACTGCAAATTTTGCTAAGTCCAGCATAAATTTGAAACAAAGTCAAAATAATCATTTCATGATGTTCAGGTAAAATTTTTGAAAAAAAATTAATTTTCGAAATTTTTGCTAAGTCTAAAAAAACTACCACTAACAGCTCAATATCAACTGTAGATAATGCAGTATGATCATGGAATATACTTTCCATGATACGCAGTCGGTTTCAAAAGTCGTCATAACTCGAGGAGTTTACAACAAGATGCAAATAAACAAGCCAAGATAGTTCGAAGTTGTCGCAACCAACTCACTTTCCGCCCGGGCAACGACACCAAAAACGGTCAATATATTAAAGAGGCAAATTCTCAACTGCTAAGCCCTTGAAAATAATTTAAAAAACTACGCTTATCGTTGGTGGAGTCTCTCCAAGAACCAGGATCAACCTTATTCATTCAAGAAAAACTATAACTAATAGGGTGTTTCATCCAAACAAAAAAGTTCTCAGAATCAGGCAAACCGAGGTTCCCCTAGTAGAGGATACCCATAGGGACTCTCATGCCAAATATCAGCCCATTTGGTTGAGAATTGGCCTGTCCCCAGCGGTTCAAAGTTTACATGGAAATTACTATGGGATTTTTGTGCTTTTCATTCAATCGTTCCTACAGGTCTGGGGAAAACATGGATTCACTCGGAATAAAGACAGGTGTGTAGGGGATGGTCCAATGAACACATTCCAGAAGGAATTAGGCTTGTCCATTCTGTCCCCAAGGTGCGCATTGGATCGACGTCCGGTGTCTCCAGAATCATCGATTCACCCTTCAAATGTACGCATTGTCCTTAGTATGCTATGACGGCTAGGAGAAAATTACGACGCCCCATGTCAGACGGTGAACACGTGGCAGAGCATCTATTCGAGTTTTGGTTCAGAAACATTCTTTAAAGTACTAAAATTATAATTATTGATGTTCCTGGAAGAATTTCAACTATTCTAAATAAAGTAAAACGATGATTTTGTGTTAATAATGCAATCGATGCCTCTCCACGTGTTCACCGTCTCATATGGGGCGTCGTGGTTTCCACCTAGCCGTCATAGCATACTAAGGAAATGCGATGCTTTTGAAGGATGAATCGTTGGTTTTGGAGACACCGGACGTCGATCCAATGCGCACCTTGGGGACAGAATGGACAAGCCTAATTCCTTCTGGAATGTGTTCATTGGACCATCCCCTACACACCTGTCTTTATTCCGAGTGAATCCATGTTTTCCCCAGACCTGTAGGAACGATTGAATGAAAAGCACAAAAATCCCATAGTAATTTCCATGTAAACTTTGAACCGCTGGGGACAGGCCAATTCTCAACCAAATGGGCTGATATTTGGCATGAGAGTCCCTATGGGTATCCTCTACTAGGGGAACCTCGGTTTGCCTGATTCTGAGAACTTTTGGTTTTGGATGAAACACCCTAATAACTAATTTTATGGTTTAGATGTTAGCCATAACGGTATGTATTTTATATTTTCTTTCCGTGGTTGTACATTTCAAAAGAAAAAAGTCTCTAAAGGATGGAGTATCTTGTTTTTAAATTTTTGAAATAATTCTTCAGAAATGAACAATTAATGATATTTTTAAGTTATACGTACTCATAAAAACATACTCTGTTGATTTCAAATAATTTCGTAGTCATTTAAACGATTTGCGAGACATTTCTATATGAGGAACTGACTTGCCTTTATTTTGCATATGGGACAGCACGAAAGTCATATTTATTTTGGATTTTTTAGAACAAACACTACTTTTTTATTCAATAGGCTTAAAGTACATGTAAAATTAAAACTTTTGTCAAGTTTATCTCTATTTTGACAAAAATACATATGGGACGGACTAGATTAGAGCGGCAGTAAAATAATCCTTAGATTATAAAAAAAAACATTTTTTATCATTTTTAAATAAAGATATTCAAAAAATAATATTCAATCATTTCAATAAATTATGTTTTAATAATCTTAATTTTTTGATGCTTCGAATATTGGTATGTTTGAATTCTAGTGCAGACTAAGATTAGATTTACAGGATAAAACTAATCAATTTATGAATTCTTACATAAAGTTTTCTTTATTTTTAATTTAGCAAGGTTTCGTAAATATACAATTTCTAAACCATAAAATGTGCAGGATTTTGTTCCCAGATTCAAGATATTGCTTGAACAAACATCGATTTTAATAAATGGTTACAATCCTAAATTATTAAACATGATTAGATCTCAGAAATAGAAAAAAAGGATTTTATTTGTGTGCTTTTTTGTTTTGCTTAGAAATATTCAGAGAGTCTTTTCTAGAACCACCACAGCCAATTTACATTATTTTTCCCCTTTATCTTGTAAAATCATATTGGTTATCAAAACTTATTTTAAAAATAATATAGTTTTGATAGTTATTTCAAAATAAATAAATAAGTGAATTGAAGATTTTAATTTGTTAATCGTGTTCGCATTTACAATTTTTATCGTACATTTTATTTTATTTCGAGAAGATGTGTCTCAGGAACTAATAGATCAATCTCCAATGGTTCTGAGTCTTTACACGATAAGAACAATAAAAGTTTTGCTTGATGTTGCTGTTATATCATTTTCATTGAAATACTTGTTAAACAGTTTGTACACTATTTTCAATAAATTGGATAATGTTAATTTTTGTGTTTTAACGAAATATGCACTTTAAAGCTTACTGTGGATTTATTTTTTTTTATCGATAAAAAATGAATGAATTCTATGAATTCATAGACTTTTAAATATTTTGACTCTGGATATCTTTAATAATGTCTTTTTGATACTCTTTGGGTTAAAGTTAACCGTTTATTCGATCAGAAAATTTTATTTTTAATTTATTTATTTTTTAAATTTTGAAGATAAGCAGCATTGCAACGATAGATTTAAATTTTATTAAAAAAATATCTTTAGAATGAAGATCTGATTAAATTTTTTTGTCATGTTTTAAAATTTTATTTTTGCTCAAATTCTGGACCAATTTTCAGAATACAATGAGTAATGAATTTAAATATGGCGTTTAGTCGGAATATTAAAGTTAAACATGAATCGTTTTAATGTTTGATGCAATCGAGGAAAATTTTAACGGTTACATATGCATTATTAACAACTTTTCCAGTGAATATTTTGGCGTTGAAAATTAATTTAATAAAATTTATCTAAATTTTTTAACACATTAAAATTAAATACAGGCACTGATTTTTTTTTCTTCAAATCTATTTATTAACAGATAATTATTATAGGCCTATAGTGTCGTCCAATTACCATGGAGACACTTCAGAAGCTGAAATTTCATCGATTATATTTTTTTTTGTATTTCATTAAAATTATTTATTTTTGAGAGCACCAGGAGCTTCGCAAAATATGAAATGGCTTCATTAGCTTAGAACAATTAAAATAAAACATTGTTTATGTTTGTTTATAAAATTTTAAGAACAACAAATATTCCAGTTATGAGTTTTATGTTGTGCTAGAAAAAATGAAAAATGTTAGATAAACCATCACAATTATCACACAGCTGAAAATATAAATCCAGACGGTTTAAAATTTCTCTCAGTATAAAATACAGAAAACTTAATACTTATGGTTAGATAAATCAATATCTCTTTTAAAAAAATTGTTGCTTTCAAAAATTTTATTCATGTTAAGTATATTTTAAATTTAGCAACGTTTTTCACGAAATTGGATTACAATTAAATAATTCAAGAAAATGTAAAAAAAAAACACTTTCTCTACTCCTTTAACACAAACTAGCTGTTAAAATAAAGAGAAAAAAAAATTACGAAGGAGTTTCTTCAACATTGAAAACTTAATATGAAAATCTTCGAAAACTTTTTTGCATACATTACATTACAATTTTACAATTCATCTCAATAATTATACCACAAACCAAGTGATGGTATAAATGATTTGCTGATTTTTATACTCCTTGAATTTTTGCACCCAAGCCCCCCCCCCCGAACAAAAATCCTGGCTACGGCCCTGACGTGATTACTTTTTTGAAAGTTTTAGAATTTTTCCCCCTAGTGAACATCGGTCTATTTTGATTTGTTCAACAAGTTTCATAAAATACTTTTTTTTCGAGTTGCATCAAACTTAAATGACGGAATTTGTGAATGACCCATGTACAATTCTTCTGTAAATATGCTCGGAAACATTATATAACAAATATATAATATTTAGTACCCTTTTATCTTCAACAACCAACTACTCATACACCTTTTTTGCCATGTAACCAATATGATTTAAAATTTCGTGACGTTGCAACGCAAACTTAAACCTGTTGTAACTTTGGATCTAGACAACCAATTAAGTCGCTCTAGATTGTATTTGAAAGCTCTTTCCAAGTACAAAAAGCATCCGAAATATCAAAATGATTGAATGTTTAGTTTTTTGTTGATATAAACAAATGTCCCTTTATCGTGACGTTGCAACGCAATAAAATGGTAAACTTACACTAGTTTGAAAAAATACTTAACTTAAGATAAACTGCAAACCCATGACATTTCCGTTTAGTACAACTAAAAACCTACAAAATGCAATCAAAAGAATATTTTTTGGATTTTATTTCGCTGAAAACCAGGAGTTTTTAGAAAAATGTTTCAAAACGATGATTTTATCACGAATTGATGCATAACCTAACCAACTTGTACAAAATGATATTCAAATGATCAATTAATGAAAACCATGATTTTTGAAGCTTCAAGTAGTCTAGTATCGAGGAAAAATATCCAAATAGCTCATACACGCTTTTCAAAATTTCATCCTAAGGTGTACATTGCCGGAGAATGTGTCTTAAGCATCCTTGTCAAATGTTGCTCCAGCTTTCAAGTGTTACTCCAGATATATGTTTTCAGATAAAAGTTTCTAGTTTACTGTTTGCTGTTTACTGTTTATTGTTAATTGTCAGGCGTGGCTGAATGGTTACGCTGTTCGCTTTGCAAGCGAAAGTTTCTAGGTTCAATTCCCATCTGCTCCTATCGAGAAATTTGCGGAATGTTATTTTGAAAACATATCGATATGAACAAAAAATTAAATCACGGTGGGATTCGAACCTTTGCAAAGAATCCTTTGCGTTAGCTGATGAAATGCTACCGACGTTAAAAAACGACCAAAATCACCACAAAAAAGCTTGATGCACCGAATTGAATAGCTTCAATGTGATTTTTTTGAACATGAGAAAAAATAGCGACTGTAAATAACCCTCTACTCCCCATTTTTTCGATTTTTTTTTATTTTTCTCGTGTTCAGGAGGTCATTTTGAGCAACTTTTGTTCTATGAAAAACTTTACTTCTCTTGTTTTATGCTTTTCTTGTTTCATTTTTAATATTTTAATTTGCATTTATCTTGTTTAGTTACTGTTTGTTTTTGGTAGTATTTGACCTATGCTACCACCTTCTACCATTACATTTTGCCTACATATTTTTTTTTTGTAAAAAAATGCGTAGCGACATAGTCTGGGACACTAGAAAAAATACTTTATACAGTTAAATCTCGCATATGCACCTCATATGGGGGTTTCTTATGCGAAGCACGCATATGCGAGGTTCAGGGCTTATGGGATTTTGGCTATATGGGAGACATGGGCTATATTTTTATAAAAAAATCAACTAAACTATACAAATTTATAGTGTTTTGGAATCGTTATGAAGTCAACTATACAGCTACACCAAATTTACATAGTTTACGATGTTCTAGGTCATCCGAAACTTCGTCAAGTTAAGGCCTATGTGTTCAAAGCCAGTATGAGGTAGGCGATTTGATTGTGGTTTTTGAAGCCTCAGGGAGGTTCAGGGACTAGTCTACCGATATGTGGAGATGTTCTGGGTCTTCTATAGAGCCCCGGGAGTTACGACCGACGGGTCTACCGCCGTAACAAAGCAGAGGTCGATGGTTTTTGACCTTAGATCATATCCAGATAACCTCAGGGTGGTTCAGGGACTAGTCTACCGACTTCTGGTAATGTGTTGGGTCTTCTGTAAAGTCCCGGGAGCTACGGTCAATGGGTCTACCACCGAAACAAGGCAGAGGTCGGTGGATTTTGATCTTAGATCATATCCGGATAGCCTCAGGGCGGTTCAGGGACTAGTCTACCGATGTGTTATGATTTTTTGGGTCTTCTGTAGAGTCCCGGAAGTAACGGCCCTGAGGCTATTCGGATATGATCTGAGATCAAAAACCACAGACCTATATCTTGTTACGGTGGTAGACCCATCGGCCGTAACTCCCGGGATCTTACAAAAGACCTATCACATCGGTAGACTAGCCCCAGAACCTCCCTGAGGCTATCCGGATATGATCTGAGGTCTAAAACTACTGACCTCTGCCGTGTTACGGTGGTAGACCCATCGGACGTACCTACCGGGACTCTACAGAAGACCCAGAACATCACCACATATCGGTAGACTAGTCCCTGAACCTCTCTGAGGCTATCTGGATATGATCTGTGGTTAAAAACCACAGTCAAATCACCTAACTCATACTTGTACGGCGTTGAACACATAGGCCTTAACTTGACGAAGTTTCGGATGATCTAGAACATCGTAAACCATGTAAATTTGGTGTAGCTGTATAGCTGACTTCATAACGATTCCAAAACACTATAAATTTGTATAGTTAAGTTAATTTTTTATAAAAATATAGCCCATGTCTCCCATATAGCCAAAATTCCATAAGCCCTGTACCTCGCATATGCAACTCTTGCGACAAAACCGAATCAGGTGGAATGACTCGTATATGCAAAGTTGCATATGCGAGGCGCTCTTATACGAGGTTTAACTGTACTTCTTTTTACTTAAAATATAGGAAAACACAGCCAAAGTTGATCCCTAAAAAATGACATTTTTAAAAACGTTGGCAATATGTGACTTAGATCAAAAAGTGTCGCTATGACGGCCTATAGAAAAATCGAAAAACTATGAGAAAAACTGCGATTGGCCAAAAAGTTATTTCCACACCCAAAACTGGCAGCGCTAGTCCCAGAGAATGATGGCCTCGAGTCGAGAGAATAGTGGTACCATTCACGGACGCAGAGAACCCAGCTCAAGATGAGCGATAGAACTATTCTCTCGAGGTTCATTTGCAAAAAAAGTTCATCCGTCAAACAAAAACCCAAAAGTGTCGACAACGGGAATCGAACCAGAGACCTTTGACAAACCAATCCAATTGTTTAATTCTATGTTAGTTTTTAAGATATTCAGTCTGTGCGACTCTGGTCGAAGACGGTGAACAATAAACAGGAAATAAACAATGACTTAGCTGCCTCGGCCACCACAGCTTGGTGACCATGGAGAAGTCAGAAGTCGATGTATGTCACTTGTTGGAGATTTATTGATTCAACTAACGAATGAACTCATTTGTTATGATGGTGTAAGTTGGTACTATTATTCTATCGATTTTGGCACTGAGCCCTCAATAAATTTTGAGAGAACGATTATCTCGATTCTGAATTTTGGGTGCATAGGCTTATAGTCCATGAAATTACCTATCTTTTGACCTATGGGAGTATGAGTGGTGAAGGCTGTTGGAAAAAGATACTACACCCAAAACTGGCAGCGCTAGTCCGAGAGAATGATGGTCTCGAGTCGAGAGAATAGTGGTACCATTTACGGACGCAGAGAACGCAGCTCGAGATGGGCGATAGAACTATTCTCTCAAGGTTCATTTGCAAAAAAAGTTCATCCGTCAAACAAAAAACCAAAAGTGTCGACAACGGGAATCGAACCAGAGACCTTTGACAAACCAATCCAATGACTTAGCTGCCTCGGCCACCACAGCTTGGTGACCAAGGAGAAGTCAGAAGTCGATGTATGACACTTGTTGGAGATTTATTGATTCAACTAACGAATGAACTCATTTGTTATGATGGTGTGAGTTGGTACCATTATTCTATCGATTTTGGCACTGAGCCCTCAATAAATTTTGAGAGAACGATTATCTCGACTCTGAATTTTGGGTGTAAGGTTTTAAAAAAATCCATTTTTAACAGTTATTTGCAAAAGCTATGAGAAAAAATCAAACCAATCCTGGATGTCTACGGTACATTTTGAAGTGCTTCAAAAGACCTTTCAAATGCATCCAAGAGAGTTGGAATTGAAGAAGTTTTAAGGAAATGCGAGCAATTTTAAGATTTTTAATGTTTTTTCGACCTCAAACTTCAAGGCCCGTTTTACCCCATTTCCCTTTGTCGTAGAGGGCTCATATTTGGCATGAGTTCATCTCATGTATAGAAAAACAAACGCTGAAAGTTTCATCCAAATCGGAGCACCTCGATACGACTTTTAGAACAAACCGAGCAATATTTACAAATACTGCCTCTTAAGTATTGGACTCAAATTCCTACCCACTTCCCCGTGATCTTACCATATCTTACAGACATTTGAAAGATGCGAATCTGTGGTCCGCAGAGTAATTCTGTGAGGTCCTGGTCAGTAATGGAGTAGCAACTACCAGCAAACATCAATGATTTTTTTGATTGTTAATCGTCATAAATTAAGTGTTTTTCCAGTTTCTTACAATGGTTTTGTTAGAAAGACAAAATGATATGCTTTTAAGTGTTTCGAATTTCGAATTTTGACGTGAGTCTTGATAAATTGAATTTGCTTCACCAATTAAGCTTCAAATATGGGAAATAAATTCAATAAAAAAAAACTTCATACCATCAAATCAAAGTGGCATCCCACGTAACCCCAATACATTAACACAAAAGGGAGAAATATATTAATTTTGCAAATGAAAGTACAGATCGCTCCGGCAGGAAAAGTAAAAATAATTAATTTTTCAATTAAATTTTAATATAAATGATAAAAAGGATGTGTGCGTGTGTCTGAGTACACATTTTTCTGTTTTCATTTCCGCTTCTTTGCCCACACACACACACACACGCATACACACTCACGGGCAACGGAACTGAACTGCATTTCGCTTTTATCAATTGAAACTGGATCCACTGGAGCGTCCCATGATCACTTATCGGAAATTGGCTCCAGAAAAAATGGGTTCCACAAACAAACAAACAGGAACAAAAAATCGCAGACTGGAACCCACTGAATTGAAATGAATAATTGATGTTTATCGAAAAAAAGAGCTTTCTGTCTCTCTCTCTCAGTGCATCTCTTTCCTGCCTCCCCTCAATCAAACCCCCTCTCCACCCTCTTGCCATGGTTTCCTAAAGTGCGTGGTGCTTGAAAATGGTATTTTAAATGTCATTAAATTCCAGGCTGCCCTCATCTACTTATCCCCTGTGGGAAAATAGAGACCAAGCGAAAAAAAAAAATCAAAAAAAAAAAACAGTGAGACTCTAACCAATTTCCAGGCACTCCGTGGACGGTATTTGAAAAATTCATTCACATGCGCTCTTGAAATGTGAAGCACTTTTCGGTAAATTACACCTTCAGGGCAAATTCGGCTAGAGTTGCTGTTGTGAAGGACGGCGAGGCGTCACGTGGTTCAAAGAACTTTTTCAGAAAAAAGCCAATCCAATCGAATTAGAACCACTCAGCCCGAGATTGGCTCTCTTTGGAGGGCCCTGATGGTATGTTGAGAAGTGACGGGGTGAAAATGGGACAAGGACAAAACTAGCCGAGGTATGGTTTAAATTGGCCTCGGGCTAAATATTTTGAAACACTTGAAGGCGAGGTTTTTCTTTTAACTTGCTACTGTGCTAACCCGGGAAGACGGTAATAACAAAATTCATGCCTTTTCAATAACAAATACTGTTAAAATAACAGAAAGTGATATGGAATCTTCTTGAAAAATCAATTTTTGCATAAGGGTATAATAACAGTTTATGTTATCATAACAAAATTTGTTATTAGTCTGATATTGATTGAATGCCAAAACAACCTTGGAATAACATTTTTTGTTATGGAAGAATACCTCCAACTGTTATTGGGATGATCGGATTAGTTGTTAAAATAACAAAAAATAATAACAAAGATTTGTTCGAAAAATAACTGAAAATGTTATTAGTCTGTTATTACAATAACAACCCAATAACAAAAAAATCATAACGGCGAATAACAAAAGTTGTTATAAATAACGTAAAATGTTATTGGTCTAGTATTTTCAAATATCAAATAATGTTATTCCCAAGTTATTTCCGTCTGCTCGGGAATGCGTCAGCGTATATCTCTGTTGGACATATTAAATACAATTGGCAAACTATTGTTATCTTTCTAAAATTTGCAAAATGTTTGAACTTGTTTTTAAAAATGCAAATACTCATGTGCTAAACTTGCAAGTAGACTCGATACTTGTTGTATAATAAGTGAAGAAAACGCACTTCTAGATGAATCACTCTCAACTCTTCAAAGTATCCTTTAGCACTCCAACACTCGACATATGCCTCAATAGTGCGTGTGTCGCATTTCGTCGCCCGGCTCAAACTCTCTTCAAAGGTGTTCAAGTTGAGCCAACTTCCATTCCGTTTGGAGTGGCCCAACGGAACAAACGCCCTTACTCTTTTTGTGCGTGCTCCTGAAACGTACCGCGATTGACTTCCAGTTCATTTCCCACCATGAATCTGATGGCGAACAAAAAAAAAGAAAAGAATCAACCCAAAAAAAAGAGAGGTACAAATCATTCACTTCAATCTCGTCGTTCAAATCCCAGCAGGAGGCTGCAGCCTCACAATTGGCTTGACCCCCTTGCCGATATGATTGATAAGATTCGCCAAAGCCCCCCCTCAGAACCGGTATAAAGGCGATTTTGTGTGAAAGATGAAAAACTGCCTGGTCTGGTTTGGTTTGCTCTCCGTGTATTGAGGTCCAGAACAAGGCGACAGGAAGCCTCCACTGGTGAAAGATGGCAGCAGCACTTCCTTAAATGACCATCGGCCAGACAGTCCCCGGTCGCGCCAGCAGCCGGCGGACGGTTCTACCACTCTTGGGGGGGACCGTGTCTGGTGACACTGATTTTGCCTGGCAGAACTGGTTGGTTGTGAATTTTTGTTGCAGCAGCTGACACTGCACTGCAGAGCTGACTTTACCGGATGGGTTGGTGAGGTGGAATCTGGTGGCAGTCTTGAGAGGCTGGTTTTTCGAGGGCTGCATCTGAAGACTTTACGGAACGGAGATGAACCATCACTGGGGCTTGGAAAGGGTTGTACCAGGGAACCTAAAATGATTAATACTTAATGTAGACAATTTGAAAATAAACAACCAGACTTTGATTTGATTTTAAGATATCTGAAACTCATTATCAAAATTGTCATGTTTAAATTAAAGTTTTGACTTCACCATCGTATTCCTGAATAAAATATGAATAGGTATCAAATCTGGAAAATATTTTCATTTGAGCTCACGAGATATTAAATTTTGAAGGAAGGTTAAAGTTTAATAACAACCTATCAATATGTCAATTTATCCATAACCACATTTCTCTAAAATTTCAAAAATTTATTCTGGATTGACAATTTTGTAATTTTTGAATCGGATAAAACTATGTCAATGTGTCCCTATGGCCCTATGTCAGAAGAAATCATTTTGTTTATGAGCAATTCTTCACCAAAACATTTATACTTTTTTTTGTCCATGGGTAATTCTCCGCCAACTCACACAGCAGTTGCCCCGACCCCTCTTCGATTTGCGTGAAACTTTGTCCTATGGGGTAACTTTTGTCCCTGATCACGAATCCGAGGTCCGTTTTTTGATATTGCGTGACGGAGGGGCGGTACGACCCCTTCCATTTTTGAACATGCGAAAAAAGAGGTGTTTTTCAATAATTTGCAGCCTGAAACGGTGATGAGATAGATATTTGGTGTCAAAGGGACTTTTATGTAAAATTAGACGCCCGATTTGATGGCGTACTCAGAATTCCGAAAAAACGTATTTTTCATCGAAAAAAACACTAAAAAAGTTTTAAAAATTCTCCCATTTTCCGTAACTCGACTGTAAAAATTTTTGGAACATGTCATTTTATGGGAAATTCAATGTACTTTTAGAATCTACATTGACTCAGAAGGGTCATTTTTTCATTTAGAACAATTTTTTTCATTTTAAAATTTCGTGTTTTTTCTAACTTTGCAGGGTTATTTTTTAGAGTGTAACAATGCAGTACAAAGTTGTAGAGCGGACAATTACAAAAAATTTGATATATAGACATAGGGGGTTTGCTTATAAACATCACGAGTTATCGCGATTTTACGAAAAAAAAAGTTTCGTAAAAGTTGGTCGTCATCGATCATGGCCGTTCATGGCCACCCGCGACAGACACGGACGACAAAACAAAGAGAAACGCAAAAAGTAACTTTTTCAAAACTTTTTTTCGTAAAATCGCGATAACTCGTGATGTTTATAAGCAAACCCCCTATGTCTATATAACAATTTTTGTAATTGTCTGTTCTACAATTTTGTAGAACATTGTTACACTCTAAAAAATAACCCTGCAAAGTTAGAAAAAACACGAAATTTTAAAATGAAACATTTTGTTCTAAATGAAAAAATGACCTTTCTGGGTCAATGTAGATTCTAAAAGAACATTAAATTTCTCATAAAATGACATGTTCCAAAAATTTTTACAGTCAAGTAACGGAAAATGGGAGAATTTTTAAAACTTTTTTAGTGTTTTTTTCGATGAAAAATACGTTTATTCGGAATTCTGAGTACGCCATCAAATCGGGCGTCTAATTTTACATAAAAGTCCCTTTGACACCAAATTTCTATCTCATCACCGTTTCAGGCTGCATATTATTGAAAAACACCTCTTTTTTCGCATGTTCAAAAATGGAAGGGGTCGTACCGCCCCTCCGTCACGCAATATCAAAAAACGGACCTCAGATTCGTGATCAGGGACAAGAGTTACCCCTTAGGACAAAGTTTCACGCAAATCGAAGAGGGATCGGGGCAACTTTTCCCGATTTCGTGTGAGAAGAATTACCCCCATACAAAAATGTTACGTAAATTTCGGAAATTCTCTTATGTTAAGCAGGTTAAGCACACGCTCCTCACTCCATCCAATTTCCTGATTTTTATTACTTAAACAACTTATTTTATAAACTGTTGAAAGCAATTTGCTTGCTCACTTATATTGAGCTGTTTATCACTCGATATCAGTTGGAACACTTTTATGAGCTGAAATGGAACAAAAAGTGCGTCTAAGATTGGACCTCTGGTTGACAGCAAATAAAAGAAAAAGAAACATGTCAACAAAAGATTTTTGAAACTCATCCAAACAGCATTTTATTTTCATGTAGCTCAGAACAAAATGGTCATATTTTCAATTTAAAATAAATTAAACCTTTGCGGAATTTTCAGGTCCTTCCGAAAAAAAAAATTAAAAATGTTCGAATCGAGACTAACTTTTCAAATAGTCAAATATTCAAAACTTCGCCAAAAAACTGTCCATGCTTAAAATTTGCGTTTTTTTGTCCCTTCAAACCTCTTCAAACATATAAAAAAAAATTCAAAAATATGGACTCTGGGAAATACTTTTTTTGTGAAAAAAGTGAATTAAAAAATCGCCAAAAAATGCCCCAGGTAAACAAATGACACAAAATGGCTTCTTTGGTCAAAGGGAATCTGTATATTGAAAAGGAATTTTCTGATCGATTACGCGTCTTCGACAAAGTTGTAAGTTTCGTTGAGAACTTTAATGCAAAAAAAATACATGGAAAATCCAAACTCAATTATAAAAATTAAATTCCCAAAATACGTATTTTTAAGTTTTCGTTTTTATCAATATGTTTAAGGGGCTAACAAAGGCATCGTTTGCGCTGAAGTTTAGGATGGTGCAAAATCTGGAACCGAAGATTAACATTTTGAAAAAAATATGATTTTGGAAAAATTATGGAAAGGGACCATCCATAAACCACGTGGACACTTTAGGGGGGGGGGGGGTGAAGCGATTGTCCACGCTCCATACAAAAAAGATTTTTTTTGTATGGACAATTGTGCACGAAGGGGGGGGGGGTTGACATTCCCAAAAAAGTGTCCACGTGGTTTATGGATAGTCCCAAAACTTAATTTCGAATAAAATTTTTTGATGCAAATTATAAATTGCAATCGAAAATTACTTTTCATATTTTTGATAAAGTTTATTGTTTTCAAGTTAAAGGCATTTCATGGTATTCAAAAATGTTATTTTTAACCAATTTTTAAAGCCCCCCTGCTTAAAATATTTTCGAGAAGCTGTGAAAAACTCCTAATATTTTATTTTTCTCTTTGAGATAAATGATCCGATTGCTGGTCTGAGATACAGCCTCTTAAAGTTTTAATGATTAATTGGTTTTTTTTTTTTCAATGTCTTCTAATAAGCCCTCATTATTTAACTCGCAATATGTCAGAGACCAACGAAAATGAAAATTTGGTGAAATTTTCTGCTCTTTTGAATTCAAATACTTCAAAATGTTTAAATCAGGGGTGCTCAAAGTTTTTGGAGGCCGGGCCAAATTTGAAGCTCAAATGATCTTGCGGGCCAAATGAGATAAAAAAACAAATTGTGTTATTTTAATTTATATGGCTAGAAAATACATCTATCAGCTGAAGTTTTTATTTTTTTTTTGTATTTTTTCAAAGTTTCCATTGATTAGGGGGGGGGGGGCAAAAAAATAAAAAAAAATAAAAATTTAAATAACATGCCGTAGTCTTCACACATAAATGAAAAAAGTGTTTTAAAATGCATTTTACACTAGTTCAGTTGTTTTGCAATCATTAGTTTTCAAAAAATCTAAGATCTGACAAAAACAAAAACTGTATCGAAAAAAAAGATTTTGCATCGAAAATTTTCAAAAAATCTTTAGATTTTTTAATAAACCCAAAAATGCTAAAAATGATTTTAAACGCAGAAGAATGTATTTTAATTTGATTTCAGCTGAATTTTCATTGAAATGTTGAAGTTTATTGTAAAAATATTTTTTTTGCCCCCAGATTTATCGGGCCAATTTTGAAGGGGGGGGGGGGTGACAAAAACTTTTAAAAATATTTGTACCAGCCTTAAAAATAATAGAAAACATAATATGGCTGTTTTTTATAGGTATTGTTGATTTTATTGTTTTAGGTGTTTGAAAAAAAAAATATCTGAATTTACTTGTGTTCTCAATACAATTTTATAATTACAAGATTCGACAAAACCATTTTAGCGAAAAAACATTTATTTATCGAAAATTCCCCAAAATCATTGATTTGTATTCAAGAACATGCTCAAAATGATTCTAAACGCAGAGGAATGCATTTTTTTGAGATTTTTTGAAAAAAAAAAATCTGCGCGTGATTTTTCGAGTCTATTTTTAATAATGGGCGAGGGGATGGTTGTCGAAAAAAGCTTTGTAAAATACTTGCAACAGCCATATTTCTTCCGATTTCACAATTAAATCTGCCTAAAGCATGAATTCAAAAAAAAAACTCAAAATTAGTTCTCGGCTTATCAGTCCCAGTAGCAAGTAAAGCGAAATTTTGTTTTTTTATGCCCGACGTTTTGATACAAAACGACGAACCATTTTTTGTAAGTTTTGTTTTGTTCGCTTTGTGTAGGGGAAATTCTCGTATCTTTGGCAGGTTAATCACTCGCACCTAATTCCATCCAATTTGCTGATTTTCACAATTTAAACAACTAAATTTGCAAAACTTTTGATATAAACTTGCTTGCTCACTTCTTATTGAGCTATTTATCACTCGATTTCAGTTGAAAACGCTTTTAATTAGCTTTAATTGAATGTCAAAGTTCTTACCTGCCAACATTAGAGGCACGCTAGAATTAGATGCTGTTCCCCTAATTCATTTTTGGTTTAATTTAATCATGTATTATGTCTTGTTTGTAGAACCCTTGAAAATGATATTACATAAATCGGGCATAAAAACAATTTCGTTTTACTTGCTTCTGGGACTGATAAGCCGAGAACTAAATTTAAGAATTGATCCACCAGTCGATAGCACTCTTCTGTTGTTTGATGAATATTTACTAGTTTCACTTTTATCACACATTATCAACAAAAAAAGAAAAAAAGATTAGCAAAAGTTTAAAATACCTTAATTTAGTATAAAATCACATAACAAGTGGTCAGCGGGCTATTTTACATGATTATTCAAAATGGGTCCGCGGGCCACAAAAAATCACCTCGCAGGCCACGTTTGGCTCGCGGGCCATACTTTGGTCACCCCTGGTTTAAATCAAATCTAACATTTAGAAAAGCTAAATAAAATGGGTTAAAAAAAATACAAAATCAATTTCAATTAAAGGGACGGATTCAAAGTTTGGAAAATTTGTTTTTAAATAAAAAGAGCAGACAAATTCTCATAATTTTACATTTTTGAATTCAAAATCAGTTTCCGAGATACCAGAGGTTAAATGAAATAAGAGGGGCTTTGTAAAATAAACTTTTTTTATATAAATATCACAATTAGAAAGGTGTTCAAATTTAAATTTTTGATTTCCATTCCAAAGCTAAATTATGTGTAGGTAGCTCGAATACAAAATATGAGCTTGATTAGACACATAATAGGATGGCTTTTAGTTTTTCAATTTTTAATAAGATTTACCAGTATAAATACTTCTTTTGAGAAACTTTGGTAAATGAACTTATTTT
This sequence comes from Culex pipiens pallens, assembly GCF_016801865.2. Taxonomy (NCBI): domain Eukaryota; kingdom Metazoa; phylum Arthropoda; class Insecta; order Diptera; family Culicidae; genus Culex; species Culex pipiens. The sequence goes on from NC_068939.1 coordinate 98,041,860, forward strand.
TGAAAATTTAAAATTATCAAAACATTAATATATTTTTGATAGTATACAATCGACTTAAACCCTGCACTTTTCAAGGTATCCGTTGCATTGAAGAGACTTTCCCGCACCCTGCCTGCGGTCTGCTGTCGAAAAATGTCAACTATTTCAACACAGTTCATCCGAGGAAACCCAAAACCAGACTTGCTCGCCTGGCCCTGCCGAGTTGCACTAGTTTTCCCTCGGCTTCCCAGCACAGTAATTAAATGGCCACAAACGTTCACTCCGGCGATGAAACGTGAATGAAGCTGTCGCGTCGCCACTTCTTGGACGGAATTCCGCGCAACGTTTTTATCCCCCGGACTGACTCAAGAAAACGTGACGTCTGTCACTCATAATCGCTGGGGCGAATGATGTGATTTATTGCATCTTTGGAATTTGTCGTGCAGGTCTGCTCTATTCGTAACCGTGGACGGGAGTTTCTTTCGATTTTTTGCTACTCTTCCTCCAGGGAACCGGTCGCCGTCCCCGGGGGAAGGCCAATTTCACCGGTTCCATAAATCATCGATAATCATGGTGCTACAAATTGTAAATTACACATCTCGAAGGGCAAAATTGACATAAATTAGTCATTTGTTATGTCGCCCTATCGGCTACCGGACTGCTGCTGGGGGTGTCGCAGTCGACCCAATGTCCTAATTATCGCCTTCCATTTCCGGAGGTTCTCAATGACTGCTGCTTCCTGGGGCAAGGTATACAACGTTTGAGAAGGGAAGAATTCTATTTGGGCAATTGACGGTTGGTCGAATTGGCACACATGCGGCAGAGGAAATAAACAAAACAGAGTTACGATACGACTAACGAGCATGATTTTATGTTAGTGAGTAGTCAGAGGGTAGTCATTGCGACCTTTAAGAACAAATTTATCTCTACAGTTGATATTTTTGGGAATAAACTAAGAATAACAATTTTCCCCAATATTTGACTTTTCCGCGGGAGTAGAAATTCTATATTTTTGGTACGGCAATCGAAATGTCTCAATTGAGCCAATTGCTTACCTTGCACGAGTCCCGCCAGTCTCCGGAGAGCCGTTCATTTTAATCATCATCATTGACTTCTGACTGTCTGCCTGTCTGTCTGACTAAAGTAGCTATGTTACTTCCTCAAATAACATCAAGAGCGGGAAACCAAAGCGCAAAAAGGCCCTTCTCCAGCCACGTACGGATTGCTCAATTTGAATATATACGCACCGCGCGTGCCATAATTCTTCCAATAGAGTAAAGATCCCTTTTTTCCTTGGGCTTAATTTATCGACGGTGCCACACAGCCACGAGGGTGGAAAACCCTAATTTTCCTGCATATCCTCCCGCCTCGACCAAATAGATAGACGCGAGCGCATCTTCCCACCCAACCCAATCCAACCCCACTTCAGCATTAAAAACCACGCGACGATGCTGCCACGTTGTGCAATTATGTTTATCTTTCTCAGGCTTGTTGTTTTGCGTGCTGATGTTGCTGTTTTTATGGCGCGGCCCGACACGCTTCATCTCTAACTTTGACAGGTTCAAAAAGCCGTGAAAAATAACATTTCAATCGCGATGCGACCTTCGACCCTGCTGGGCAAAAGATGTGCATTTTGGGAGGGAAAGTGTCAGTTGTTATCATAGTTAATACAAAAAGTTGATGTTACAAAATCCTATATTTTTTCAAATCAGTCTTAATTCATAATTTGCATTAAATAATTTTTGTCTTTTTCTTTGACAAATACCCATGGAGAAAAAAATAATATTTTAAATATCTTTAAATATCAATGAATATTATTAAATTATTTCCATTCGTTTTCCTTTATCTTTATAGGATTCATTGAAATCAAATAAAAAAGTCAAATAAATTTCAGAGTGTATATTTCAAAGGCTTTGATGCTGATCGTGCTCATCGCAAAATCCTCGTGGAAATAAAATAAAGAGCTATCAGCTGACCTTGTTTGCAATAATATGTTTATTTTCATTTCCTGGATTATCTGTTCACTTGAATGTCTGCTGAATTTGCTCTTTCTTGACGAGTTTTCATTTGTGGCAAGTTTTAGAAAAGTATCAACACTGAGTTGATTTTTTTTTGTGAAAAAAGTGTTGATTTGAAATTTGATGTTTAAACATTTGAACATTTGAACATTTGAAAATTTGAACATTTGAACATTTGAACATTTGAACATTTGAACATTTGAACATTTGAACATTTGAACATTTGAACATTTGAACATTTGAACATTTGAACATTTGAACATTTGAACATTTGAACATTTGAACATTTGAACATTTGAACATTTGAACATTTGAACATTTGAACATACTATCTTTTACGATCCATTTTTTAATATCGTACGCTTTGATTTATGACTCCTCAACCATCGATTCAAAGTTTTGACAATTATTTAGGGCTAACAAAAGTCAACACTCGTTTCGACATACCGCAAACAGTAATTATATAATGAAAAAGGGGGACGCAAAGTCCCGAAAAAAATGAGAATCGTTCAATCCTTTGCCCAAGTCTGCATTTATCGCCTTCGGCCACCAACCAGAGCAACCGCAAGATGTTTTTATGGTTCATTATTATTGTTATTATTTCATTATTACTGCTATTATCCCCCAAAATCTCCAGCCGAGTCTTCCAACCGAACACAGGGAAAGCCCTGGTCAAGAAAGGGTGGGGCCACTCACAGTGGATGTCCTCGTTCGACCGGGTATCGGTAACACCATCGTCACGGAGAAGACGAACCCCTCTTTGAAGGGGGCTTGGCCGCCGCGACCGGCGCGAATCCTAGGCTTGAGGCGTCTTCGCGTTTGAAATTTAATACCGGGTAGTTCGGATGGCCGACGACGGCACATCTTCGATCCGTCCTTTTGTGGATCGTACGAAGACCGGGCCGTTTACTGTGAATTGAGCATTTAGTTTTGCATATGCGCTGCCGTTTGACTTGTAAAAACTTCAAAAACACATCAACAGATTGTTTTATTCGCTGGGGTTAACCCTTTGGATCACAAACTTGCAAAATTCTGGAGATAGAAGTCACAAAATATCATCAAATTTGATCAAAAGTCTGATCTTTGGTCATTGGTCATTGGTCATTGGTCATTGGTCATTGGTCATTGGTCATTGGTCATTGGTCTTTGGTCATTGGTCATTGGTCATTGGTCATTAATCATTGGTCATTGGTCATTGGTCATTGGTCATTGGTCATTGGTCATTGGTCATTGGTCATTGGTCATTGGTCATTGGTCATTGGTCATTGGTCATTGGTCATTGGTCATTGGTCATTGGTCATTGGTCATTGGTCATTGGTCATTGGTCATTGGTCATTGGTCATTGGTCATTGGTCATTGGTCATTGGTCATTGGTCATTGGTCATTGGTCATTGGTCATTGGTCATTGGTCATTGGTCATTGGTCATTGGTCATTGGTCATTGGTCATTGGTCATTGGTCATTGGTCATTGGTCATTGGTCATTGGTCATTGGTCATTGGTCATTGGTCATTGGTCATTGGTCATTGGTCATTGGTCATTGGTCATTGGTCATTGGTCATTGGTCATTGGTCATTGGTCTTTGGTCATTGGTCATTGGTCATTGGTCATTGGTCATTGGTCATTGGTCATTGGTCATTAATCATTGGTCATTGGTCATTGGTCATTGGTCATTGGTCATTGGTCATTGGTCATTGGTCATTGGTCATTGGTCATTGGTCATTGGTCATTGGTCATTGGTCATTGGTCATTGGTCATTGGTCATTGGTCATTGGTCATTGGTCATTGGTCATTGGTCATTGGTCATTGGTCATTGGTCATTGGTCATTGGTCATTGATCATTGGTCATTGGTCATTGGTCATTGGTCATTGGTCATTGGTCATTGGTCATTGGTCATTGGTCATTGGTCATTGGTCATTGGTCTTGTCCTCTTCCACAATTCAATTCCAGAACGCCCAGACCTGACAGGGTCACCGAAGCAGCTCATCGTCGGAGGTGACTCCGCGGCTCACCCAGAACACACTGCAGTGCCAGAGTGATTGGTGAGCCGCAGTCATGCGAAGTAATTTGAGCTGATCGCTGATCACTTCTGCGAGCTCCGTGTTTCTGTCTCGGTCGGTGTGGGCAATCTTTCCTGCTCACTTGAGTTGCGCGCGCGCAATATCGGAGGCTGTGATCTGACATTGAACATGCGCCAAGGTGTGCTACCAGAATTACATGCGGCCGCCGCCGCCGCTGTACTTGTGGGAAGATATTGATCTGAGAAGCGCGCACAGGAAATGACTGATTCACCGGCGTCGTCGTCGTTTACTGTCACATTCACGGAGGCCAAAGTATCCCATTAGGAAGCAATTTAGCACAAGTGAATAGTTTCGTCGCTAACCCTTTTTTCGCACTCATAGTTCCAGTTTACGACAATCATAACTCGCTTTAGGTCGTAAAAACTTTCAATATGAATTCCAGCTTGACGTGGTCGATTCATTAATCAAAATAAATATCCTCAAACGAGACAAGGTTTCTTCCAGAAATCATCCGACACGCACCCTCGGCGCTTGTTCCCGCTCGTGCGATATCTATTTATTGACAATCGGGAACAACTCTTGATTTTAATCAAACAATGTCACACAAAAGGGTCTCTAATGCCAACATTCGTGCCAGTTCAAACCCCAATTCCGAGAGGCAACACCCTTCCCGTACGGTGATTATCTGGTTGCATCCAGACTCCGACTCTGAAAGGAAAATCCGACGAGGAGGGGTTCATGAATGGACCAGAAACGCAAAAAAGAAGTTCAACCCTAGGGTACGGGTGAAGCTGTTGATTTTAATACCAGAAAACTTTTAATACAATATAAATTATTAAAAGGGTTGGCGCGCGAACAAGCGGTCCCTACTTGATTCTTCGTCCTTCAGCTTTGAGTTTGAGGGAGCTGCTGCTAACTGCTACGTGCCACATGGACCGTGGTGGTTGATTTCACGCCTGGAACCAAAGGCAACGAGAGCGTTGGTGAAGGAGGACTGTTTAGGGGATGATTAGGCTGACCAATGTTTCGTGTTTGGACAGGCCGTGTGTTTTTGTTTGAAGAAGCAATACTTCAATAAAACAGTTTGCATAGAATGATAACTTGGCTTTTTCATTCACAATGTTCAAATGTTCAAATGTTCAAATGTTCAAATGTTCAAATGTTCAAATGTTCAAATGTTCAAATGTTCAAATGTTCAAATGTTCAAATGTTCAAATGTTCAAATGTTCAAATGTTCAAATGTTCAAATGTTCAAATGTTCAAATGATCAAATGTTCAAATGTTCAAATTATCGAATGTTTAAATGTTCAAATGTTCAAAAGTTAAAATGTTCAAATGTTCAAATGTTCAAATTTTTTAATGTTCAAATGTTCAAATTTTTTAATGTTCAAATGTTCAAATGTTCATATGTTCAAATTTTCAAATCTCCAAATCTCAAATGTTCAAATCTCAGAGCTTACAGATATTTTTTTTTGCAAAAAAGAAGATCATCATGCCAAGAACCACCCCACGTCCTGCCCAAATTGAATGATTATTGATTTGCCTTACGCCGCACGTACCCCAACATGAGCCAAATAATTACCTTTGAACCGTTTAGTGTCACGAAGGGCACTGGGTTCGTCCCCGGGGCAGGGCACCCCAAAAGACAGCGAGAGCACCTTATGAATTTTCGTGCGCCTTCTCATTTCCAGGGTTACGTTTAAATTGTTCACTTTTGAACAACGACGACGACGGTTCTTCCTTGGCAAATCGATCCTTGCTGGTCCAGCGTCAAACCTAAGGTACGAAACCCAAAGCCGGAATAATTGCAAAAGCACACGCCAAACAGCAAACGCGAGTCACGAGAGCTTTGGAAGAACGTGGTTCCTCTGGTGGCACTGCTCCGGGGAAAGCATGAGCATCGGAAATCTCTTCGACATCTGGACCAACCCAAACGACGACCAAGATGAATGAGCACAACTCGGGCGAACTCTTCATCCGTGTACAATTACACACCAGAACAGTTTGGGAGTTTCGGAGTAAAATCGCGCGGCTTTGCCCCCCCAGGCGCTGGCTAAGAGAGTACCAACAGAACAAATTATTTGAATGGGTTTTCCCGTCGCCGCGCAGCGCTAGGGTGGCCTCACGGCAGCCCTTTCTTTTGTCGAGGTGGCCATTCCCGGGGAAAGGCCTCGGGCGAACACTTTTCAAAGATGGGCTGCTGCTGTTGCACATGTGCGAGGGGCATTGGAAATCGATTAAGTTTATTTATTTTTAAGGTTGTTTTTTGTTGGGAGAAGCAAAACGATTTTTGCGACAGCAAATTGCTCGAAATAATGTCACCTGAATCTTGCAGTAGAGTTGTCTGAAAGGTCTATTTCTATTGAAGGCAACTTTGTTTAACTGAGTTTAACAAATTCTGTTAAAGCTTTATTGCTTCGGATGACTAAAATTATGTAAAATTCTGCAGTAATGCTGCCAGCCATGATTTTATTTGTCTTTAAAAATCTTGCTGAAAATAAATAAATAAATAAATAAAAGAGCTGATGACGTCTAACGTGCAACCCCCATGCAAAGTCGCACGTGGATTCGTCGGTAGAAGCGTTTTGGGGTCCTCCTTCACGCGACAAAGCTCAGTTGGCTGTGGACGATGCACGCAACAACAAAGAGACAGGATGAACAGCATGCCAGAGCCTACCATTACGAAAAGCAGGGAGGAGAAAAGAAAGAATTTCTGCGTCGCCAGGTCTAGCGCTCGAAAAATGTGTATGATTTGGGTAGGCGTTGACATTTAATTTGCTATCATTATCGTTATTTATCGCGTTATTGTTGTTTAGGCTGGCCTGGTACTGGTACTGCATTTAGCGTTGGCCTGCTGCCTCTGATCCCAGGCCGGCCACGTTTTCTGCAACGCACTTCAAGGTAGGTGGTTGTGTTTTGGGCTTATGAGCAATTCTCTGAGATTTCGGTCATTCGATTTTTTTGTATTTTTTAAACTTTTTTTTGGTGCCTTTGGTATGCCTAAAAAAGCCATTATGCATCATTAGTTTGTCCATATAATTTTCCATACAAATTTGGCAGCTGTCCATACAAAAATGATTAATGAAAATTCGAAAATCTGTATCTATGGAAGAAATGTTTTTATCAGCAGACGTGTGCCCTTTGATTGAAGCTAAGCGCGTTTTTGACGGTGTTTTTTTTTTAACTTTCACCGACGGCCATGGCGGCGGCCGCGACGGCGGAGAGTGAGTGGACGGAGCACAGGGCTGAGAATGGATGGCTGTACTACTGGAACGCAGCCTTGAGGAAAAGTGTGTGGGAGAAACCGGACGGGTTTCAACCCAAGACGCAGGCGGCGACGAGAATGGAGGTGGCAGACTCCGAAGGAGGAGGATAGGACCGTGGCGAATTTCGTCCGGTGGTCAAGGTTCGGCGCAGGAAGGCTAAGGATGAGATCACCGTCACCGATGGCCAGGAGGTGAAAAAACTGCTCAGCAACAACAAGTTCAGCCCGCTAGTGGAAGAGAGCAACAACAACAACAATGCGAACTCAGCAGCAGAAAAAGCCACCCCCGTGGTACCAGCATCCGGCAAGTCGGACAAGGACCAGAAGCAGCCGCCGATGGTGGAGAGAGAAACGAGCTTTGCCCGCCTTACGAAGGTGATGTCGTCATGTGATGTCCAGCCGGAACACAAACTGACGCGGTACGGCACCAAAATTACGTGCTTCTCGAGCGACGACTTTGACACGGTGCAAGCCCACCTGAAGAAGAACAAGGTGCAGTTCTACACGCACGGAAAGCGCAGAGCGAGACCGCACCGGGTAGTAATGCGAGGTCTCCCGAACGTGGAACCGGATTACATCAAGGAGCTGCTCAAGACGGAACATCAGCTGGACGTCTTGGCAGTACACGCCATCAGGCGGAAGCAGCAGCTTCCCGCCATCGATGAGACGCCTTTCATCGTGCTCTTCCCGAAGGGGCACACAAGTATCAAGGAATTGAGTAGCAAGATGAAGAAAGTGGGACCAGTCGTCGTCCGGTAGGTGGCCTACCGGAACAAAGAACCGCACGTGACCCAGTGCAAGAACTGCTTGCAGTTCGGTCACGGAACTAGTAACTGCCTTCTCAAGCCCAGGTGCAGCAGCTGTGGGGGTGCCCACAGCACAGAAAAGTGCAAAGCAGAAGAAACGCAGGCCAAAAATTGTGTCAACTGTTCTGGATCCCACGAGGGTCTGGACCGCAGCTGTCCCAAACGTGCGCAGTTTATCCAGTCGAGGCAGCAGGCGTCCAAGCCGAAGCCGCCAGCATGCAGGACAGAAGGACAAACAGACTCCGACATGAGCTGTGTTTACCGCGGCGGATTTTCCTCCGCTACCTTGAGCGGTACCGGAAGAGAAACATCCTCGTTTCGCAGGAAGAAGTAGCGATAATACTGGCGCCAGCGCCAGTGCAACCCCGGAGGAGCAACAAGGCGAACGGATGCTGTACAGCGAGTTGGAGCTGTGGGCCATTTACCGAGAATACAGAGTTCGCTTGAGGCAGTGCTAGACACCCGAGGAACAGATTGACGTGATCGCACACTTGCTGACACATGGCACGAGGAAATGATCATCTAATTCAGTTACGGTTTTTTATTTTATTATTTATTATTTTGTGTACTTTTGATCCTCGGTCCTAACCTGGTCGCAGCACCTTATAGGACATAATAAAAATAAGTTATGAAGAAAAAAAATTTTTTTATCGATTTAGTTGTAGGGGTGGATAAGGACCACACTGAAAATAAATGATACACGGTAAATTTTTTTTGGTGATTTTTAATTTCACTTTTTGTCACTACAACTTGATTTGCAAAAAGCACTATTTTGAATTTTTCATTTTTTGAAACTAGTGCCCATGTTTGTCCACCTTTAAAAAAATGAAAAACTGAGAAAATTCTCTATAATTTGCTTTTTTAAACTTTGTTGATACGACCCTTATTTGCTGAGATATTGCAATGCAAAGGTTTAAAAACAGGAAAATTGATGTTTTCTAAGTCTCACCCAAACAACCCACCATTTTCTAATGTCGATACCTCAGCAACTAATGGTTCGATTTTCAATGTTAAAATATGAAACATTTGTAAAATTTTCGATCTTTTCGAAAACAAAATTTTTAAAATTTTAAATCAAGACTTTCAAAACTGCGTTATATTGAATATGTTCCCTTTACAAAAATTAAAATTGATAAAAAAAGACCGATTTCGTAGAGAACTGCTCTTATTTAAAAGACAGTATAGCCTTTAATTTTTCAGAGAAATTTGGAAAAAAATAGAATCAAGATGGTTTGTCAAATAATCATAATAAATAAATAAAAAATCAAGATTAGTTCAAGAAGATGACACCTAACCTTACTCACACGTTAAATATCACAGAAAGAGACCTGAACTTGGCCCTTTGTGCAGTAAAATGACTTCCCAAAAAAAAAACACAAACTATTATTTAATGAACGCACGACACTACAAATGAGATGTGATACATTTTATTGTCGTGATATTCACACTTTCCACACCCATAGAGGAATTGTGGAGGGTAAGTATAGAATGGCGCTTTTCTGACAGTTGGCATTGCGTGTGTTAATTATGAATTAATGGGATGAAATTTATCGCTTTATGGGATGATTTTTTTTGCTGTTGTTGCGTTCTCAAATGTGTGAAGTAGATAGTTGGGAGGGATGAATGGAAGGACGATTCGTGCAAGGCAGTTATGAACAATAGAGGCAAAGATTTACGACGTCCGGAGTGTTGGCCGTGAAGGATGAAAAATGAAAGATTTCATACACTTTGGCGCCGACAGATCGTGGGAGTCAAATATTTGCTGGTATGCAAATTCAAAAAAAAAATCAAATGAATTCATGTTATGACACTTTGTTGCCTCTTCAAAATGTTATGATTTGCACACATATATTTTTTTTGAATTGGTGTTTTATTTAGTAAAGTAATGTAAAGTAATGTCAATACTAAAGTCCATTTACAACCACACGATTCGGGAGTGATGACAGCAGAGCAGAGTCTACTGGCCCGAGCTGGCCAGTTTAGGGGCAGGACCACCAGACCTCGACTCATAAAAGGTACTGCCTTTAGGGCTTGGAATGATGCATTGTGTTTTGGTGGCGCGCGCGCTGTCCTATAATTATCCGATAGTTTTCGGGGGGGTGCGTGTGTACCATAAATAAAAATCAGACAAATGCGTACGTTGACACCCACCGGACCAGCGAGGAAACAAAAAGAACGAAAGAAAGATACATAAAAACATTAAAACATAACTACCATCCCTCCCCAGAGCAGCAGAAGCAGAGAAAAAAAGGAGTCCGTTTGTGCGTGAACCGGTCGTGTCAGTTCTGGGGAGTTCATTCCATCAGGATCCATTTATTTAAATGACCACCAGGATCATACCTCCGAAACGTATCATTGGCCATTGCTCACTTGAGGGTTCCATTTCGTTTGACACCACGCCGTGGCCTGTGGCCACCGGAGCAGAGCAGTTGGCATGGGAAGTGTCACTTTACGAGGTGTCGAAAAGTGGTGCTGGATGAGGTTCGTGTTTGGTGATCGTTATGAAACGTGCGGAATGTCTTATCCTGGGGACTTGACTTGAGCTAAATATTTCTGGTGTTTCGAATTCCGTGAAAATTTCAAAATCATTTTTATTTTTGTTGGATTCGGTTAGAACAGTTGTTTTAATCTTTTACGTACCGTCAGTGGGGGTGACATTAAGTCAAAAGGATTTTTACGGACAGGTTTTTTCATTGAAACTTTAACCTGTTTAAAGGATGTTAAAGGGGACATCTTAAGAAAACAAAACAAAAATATTTTTTTCCAATTCTACACAACCTAAACTTATTCGCAAAAAAACTACAAAAAATCAGTAGCACCCACTAAAGTTCAGCAGCCACCCAATGATTACACACAACAGCAGAAGCGTTGCTGTCCCAAAGTGGATCTCCTCGAGGGCTCAGCCATCACCACCCACCTGGAAATCTCCAGCGCCACCCCCTCACCAAGAGATTCAAGTGCCACCCACCCGAAGATCCTCCCGCGGAGATTCCTTTCCATTGTTCGTTGTCGTTGGGAGTGAGATTGATAAGAGGGGCACAAAAAGGAGTTACCCTTCGACACGTGGCCACACTTGGGGGGGAGTAGGAATAGGTGGTAAAGGGCGCGAAAGTGGCTGCTCTAAAGTTTTTCAAGCAGCGAAACAGAACGAAAAGGGAAAATTTATAAATAAAAGCATGCACACACTCACACAGAGATCCTCTGACTGTGTCTGTAGTGTTCAGAGAAACAACGACGACCAAAAAAAAAACAAGCAAAAACCAGAAGATAAAGCATGAGAAGATCTATAGAGTCAAGACAAGATGAATTTGCATATTTTTAATGATCGTCATCACATGCAGAGATGACGTTTTCATGCTGCTGCTGTCGCGTTGCTTCAAGTTTGTGGCGAGGAGTGTCAAAAGTGCTTTGTACATAGCACGAGACCAATGTAAGTGGAGTGGGTGGGAGAGGGGAAGGAAAGAGAAGAGGGCCAAGATAGACAAGAAGATGTTTTGAGGTAAAAAGTGCAATACACAACAAAAGAAAAGTGAGATAAGAACCCCGCGCCTCTCAAGAAGTTTATCTTGAGATTGAAAGCGAAGATATTCTGAACTCTGGGAGAATAGTTTGACGTGTGATGATGGCCCATTTTGACTACCGGGACAAATCAGAGAAATACTATCTTATTTTATCTTATTCTATCGATTTTCTGCATTTTCTGCGGCTCACAATGTCTCCCCTTTTGACCTTCACAGATCCCCAAAATTCTATTTCAATCCTGAGATATTCTATAGGAATAAAACTCCTTGTTGTCACTCTTAATATGAAAGAAAAAAACATTTGTAATTATAACTCGGGACTCCGGCAACCAAATTCAACCAAATTTCAGGACTATACACAGAATGGTCAACCAAACAAAACGTTTTTGTTATTGTTTACATTGCGTGCTCTCTTTTTTGTTTATTCAATGTCAAATATTAAAACGCGTTTTTCTCGAAGCGTCAAAGAGCGACGTACGACAAGATGGCACGACAACGTCAATTTGTTTATTCTAGTAGTTAGCATGTTTGTTTTCGACAAAATAGAAACGATCATCAAGTAACAAATTTGCACTAGAATTTGACGGATAAAATATTTGAAAAAATGTGACGAATTTTGAGTGCAGACCTCAAAAATGCTACAAAGTGATTTAAGAATATACAATCCAAGATGGCAGCCAATATGGTGGAGGTAGATTTATGAGAATATTCATTTGGTTATGTGACATGCACTTTATTACCCAAATTCGAATAATTTCGGGCCGCTGAAATTGTTTAAAAAGTTTTATCCCTATATCCGATTTTTTTTAAAGACTCACTTCAATGCGAACTTTGGTCAATATATTCCATTAAAAATGTTTAAATTTAAGAATGAGATGCATTTTTTTTCTGATCCATGTCAAATCAGCTTATGTTTTGGGTGGACAACTCATCCCATTCGGATCGGCACGCCACGTGCCTGGACAAACAATTTCAATTTTAAATCCGCGCACTTAACGCGGGCACAGACGGGTCAGGATTTTTGCGGCACTTTGGTGGTGGACGCATTTTCTGACCGATTGAGCCACGGGTTGAAAGCTACGGTAAATCAGGTTTTTTTTCAGCGGTATTTTTTTTATCCTAGCCGGTCTGCGTTCAATTATGATTCAATCCGATAAATTTATTCAAATGCACGACCGGCCGTGATTGATTGCAACGGCAAATATGGGTAATGGATCTTTAATTTGAAAATTGATCAGCAAAATCAAAGCATAATCGTATTTTTTGCATTTATGAAAAATGAAAATAAAATCTCGATTAAGTAAATAATAAATCCATGGAACGAAGCTGTTCAATGCTAACTAATTGATGTTAAGTTGTCAAAATTGGAAAATTTCTCATAGCTTGTTTTAGTTTTCACTTATTTCGATATAACCTCAAAAAAGGCATTACATTTAACCAAATTAACATCACACCTCTTCACATATCCCTTCTCCAAAAGCTGTGATATAATAAAATTATATTGTTAATTTTATTACAATCCTGATTCCTGGGTATAATTTTCGACGATGTTTCGTCTACCCATGATCGTGTTTCGAGACATTGGGCTGAGCGTTGAAAGGGTTTTTTTTTGTTTACAGGTGGGTGGGCGCACACTTTGCATGTTGCTCATTTTTACCTGGTAAATTTCATTCGAAAAAGGTTCAAAAAGCGCACTTCAGAGCACGAAGGATGATGCAGTTCTGGGGTCTGCAGGAAGAAACAAAAAAAAAGCAGGGCGAAAATAAACACTCTTTTAAATCAAAATATTGATGATGATGAAGGTTTTTCAATTGAGCACGACGCGCGAGAGATGAGCCCACGCGTGGACAAGAATCGAGTTGAATGAGAGCGTTGGAGGATACAGAAGAAAGAAAAAAAATGGTTAAAAAGTGAAATAAATTCATGCCACGGCGTGCGGCAGGTCGAACAATAAAATTAATCATAACTCTTTGGGCACCTCCTCGGCGCGCAATTCAACAGGTATGGGACGCAACCGCGAAGACGAGTGATGCAAACAAACAGAGCCTCCAGGTGAAGGCTCACGGGGAAAAGGTGTTGACTCGAGTTATTTGTTGAGGATTGGTGCTGCTTCAGAAATGAAAGAAATTTGAGTTTTTGTTGATTTTTTGTGTTCCTCACTTTAGAAAAGCTAAAAAATCCCTCAAAAATGAGGTCCATTTTCATGCCAACGTGGTTGGCAGCTTGGTGAAATTTTACGAAACTATGCTCAAAAAATTTTAAATTTAAAGGTTACTTACAGTAAAATCATCAAAAACGTTAGTTAATCCACCCTTAGGTGGTTGGTGCCTTCCTCACATTTAAAGGGTGCCCAAAAATAGACACAAAATGGCGGTGTTTTTCAGAGTTTTATCAATTCGACTCATTATTCATACCACTAGATTGGGTAGTCAGATCTTCATATTGCAGGGTACTTATGTGGTTACAACTTATGATAGGGTAGTCAGATCTTCAATCCAATTCGTACTCGTTGAAAAGGTCTTTTAATTACCTATCCAAAGATAGGTCGCATGAATATCATGAGATAAGATAAGATGATCATGAGATCCGGTCTCCAGAATGTGCATAAATAACACTTAAGTGCTTATAACTTTTGACAGGGTTGTCAGATCTTCAATGTTTTTGACTCGTTGGAAAGGTCTTTTGATTACCTATCCAACGATAGGTTGCATGAGAGATCCGGACAACGTTTTCATCAAAATATCTGAGATCCGGCCTCCAAAAAGTGCGTATATAACACTTAAGTGCTCATAACTTCTGATAGGGTTGTCAGATCTTCAATGTCTTGGACGGGTTGAAAAGGTCTTTTGAATACCTTTCTGAAAATGTATAGCATGATGGGTTTTCTTACAAAAACCACCCTTTTTACAATCTTCCGAACTTTTGTTAAAATCGTTTTTTAGCATAACTTTTGAAGTAATTAACTAAACTCCATAATTTTTAATAGCAACTTATGGGACCCCAGGACGGATCGAATGAGGCCAAAACGGACAAAATAGGTTTAGCCAGTCTCGAGATAATCGAGTGACAATTTTTTGATCAACATCCCACCACACACACAGACATTTGCTCAGAATTTGATTCTGAGTCGATAGGTATACATGTAGGTGGGTCTTGGAGGTCTAATTGAGAAGTTCATTTTTCGTGTGATTTTATAGCCTTTCCTCAGTAAGGTGAGGAAGGCAAAAATGAATGTATATTACATCGTGATTATAATAATTTATCCCTCCTCAACTCAACCCCGCCCTTAAGCGAGTTTCGTTCTAAGTTTCGCCAAAAATAAATTTAAAAAATAAATAAATCTTAAAGCATTGATTTGCCTGTGTTTTACTAGTATTAATTATCAATTTAAGTAATTTTGAATTTTTCAGTAATATAAATGAAAATCGTATCATTCTATAGCAGAGAATGTGAAAAGCAAGCAAAATAATTTAAAAGTGACTGTCAAAACATGAAAAAACTAGAAAGGCAAAAGATAATAATAGGAGGTTGCAGAATAAGCAATAAACTATCAGAACATAAACTAATTACGATTAAGGGGTTACATACATGTAGAAAATCACAACATTTAATATTACAGAACAATTATTAAATCCACTTAAAAGATGAATTTCAATCACTCCTGAAAGTTTCATGAAGATATTTTATGATTTAACTGAATTAGATACGATGTAAACACCGAGTTGATTTAATGGAAGACATATTCCGTGTGCATGATGAAACCCGATTTGAAATTATGAATTTTTAAAAATACAAAAATCGAAAACTGGCAATTTTTTACATGAAAACAGAAAAATACAGTATGTAAAAAAAGTATTTACACCCCTTGGGCACTATGCACATTTTGTGATGAAACATGTAAAAAATTCAAAGTTTGACAGGAACCTAGTACTACGTTTTGTTCAGAAACTCATGCCAAACATTTTGCTACAAAAAGCTCATGAAAAGATGATTTCTATAAAAAGTTATATAACAAATACTATTACGAAAATAAAAAAGGTGCAAAAAAAAGTATGTACACCTTTCGAAAAATTAACATAAATAATGTTATTTGTTGACAAATCACCATAAATCCAGTCTCCCAACTCCAAATAGGCATCCTTGACTGATTAAAAAAAGAATTTGGATTGAATATAAAGTTTACTAACTACTTAGTATAAAAGTATATATAACTCTGGAAATTCTATATAAAACTTATCTAAACTTAATTTTGCAAACTTTTAATTCAACTAAATGTCAATATATTAGCATATAATTGCTAAATAAACATTTTGGAGTGGGTATAACACCGTTTTGGGGGTATTTGTATCGATAGAATAGATTTTTCTTTGGAATTTCGTACCAACCCGGAATTACGTCGTCGGAAAATCCGCCGGCATCCGAACCGGTCCACGATTCACAAGTCAACCTATGTGGAATCGGAAAGGGCATAAAATTTCCGATCTTTTGATACCCAAACATCTAGGTTTTCTTTAAAACCTACGTTTTTAAATACCTGGGCAAAAAGTAAGTTTGATCCACGAGAACAAAAATTACGAAATTCCATACATTTTTGGCAGGTTGCTCAAACGAAACCATAACAACGTTTTTGCTTAGGTACTTAAAAACGTAGGTTTTAAAGAAAACCTAGATGTTTGGGTATCAAAAGATCGGAAATTTTATGCCCTTTCCGATTCCACATAGGTTGACTTGTGAATCGTGGACCGGTTCGGATGCCGGCGGATTTTCCGACGACGTAATTCCGGGTTGGTACGAAATTCCAAAGAAAAATCTATTCTATCGATACAAATACCCCCAAAACGGTGTTATACCCACTCCAAAATGTTTATTTAGCAATTATATGCTAATATATTGACATTTAGTTGAATTCTAGATTAAATTTTCAAAACAACCTATCCCTCATGGGTTTCCTATGCAGATAGGACCTTTTGAAAATTTAATCGAGAATTAAAAGATTGCAAAATTAAGTTTAGATAAGTTTTATATAGAATTTCCAGAGTAATATAAACTTTTATACTAAGTAGTTAGTAAACTTTATATTCAATCCAAATTTTTTTTTTAATCAGTCAAGGATGCCTATTTGGAGTTGGGAGACTGGATTTATGGTGATTTGTCAACAAATAACATTATTTATGTTAATTTTTCGAAAGGTGTACATACTTTTTTTTGCACCTTTTTTATTTTCGTAATAGTATTTGTTATATAACTTTTTATAGAAATCATCTTTTCATGAGCTTTTTGTAGCAAAATGTTTGGCATGAGTTTCTGAACAAAACGTAGTACTAGGTTCCTGTCAAACTTTAAATTTTTTACATGTTTTATCACAAAATGTGCATAGTGCCCAAGGGGTGTAAATACTTTTTTTACATACTGTATGTTTATCTTTGTTCTAAACAAACTTTTTGAAAATCGGACTTCATCATGCACACGGGACCGGTTTAACGAGTCTTCACCAAAATTTTGAACCGATTTGGTCGAAGCAATGTTGAGATATCGTGGCACCCGTTTTTTGAAACTGCTAACATCAAATATCTATATCTCGGCAGTGATACAACCAAATGTCTTCAAATTTGTTTTGTTTATAGATTAAAATGTATATTTTAATGCCCTGAAACAGATTTTAAAAAAAGTTAAATTGTGTGCTCAAGCCAACCTCTGACATTTTTGCCGATTTACATGTATGTAACCCCTTAATGCAAATCAAATTTAGCCGAATCTCAAAGCCAGGCAGAATGTCTGACGGTACTTTTAAATACAAATTCAGAATTATTCGATTTTGCATGAGCAAACGAGTAATGTCTTAAATTTTAAAAAATTGTTAATAGTTACATTCAACCTTTAAAAAATCTGAAAAAAAAACTTAGGGGGAGAGGGGGTAATATGCACCCCGGGGCAAAATGCACCCCCAGCATTTCTCGTTATTGGGAAGAATTTTCCGGGGAAAAAATCATAGAAAGTGGAAGCTTTACATTGTAAAACTATGCTGGAAAAGTTTTAGCATGGAAGGATAAAAACAGCCAAAGTTATTTGCAAAACTTTAAAATGATGTGTTTTGATCTTGTTCGGGGCTGGCCGATTGTGGGTAGTGGACTGTATTTAGGTTGAAGTGACTTACTTCAGTGGGATCGCAGGAGGAAGGAAAAACAGTGCAACTTGTAGGTTTTCTTGTATATTTTCTTCTTCTTCTTCCTCTCCTACTTCTCACTACACTACACTTCTTCTTCTTCTTCTTCACTCACAGTTGCGACGATTGCGTGTTGTCGCTTCGATGGTCGGACGTGTTCTCACGCGAGTGCCTTGCGCGCGCGGATCGTGGATGACGTTTCGTTTGACGTTTTGACTTTTGCAGCTGCTGTCACTTCACAGTGGGCGCAGGGGTGTGCGCGCGGTGGGGTTAGCACTTCGGTGACACCGAACATACTCCCCCCGGTTGAGGAACCTCAACAATTCCTTCTCGTTCGGTGGAGAATCCTTGTCAGGTGGGACGTACGCAAGCCAGCCTTGACGCCGGCACTCGATCGGCGGGTGAGAGCGGTCGGGTAGACCACTCCGAACAGTTCGTGTGGACTCACCTGGAACGTCCTTGTCCAGCGGAACGGTTGGAAACCAGCCTTGGCGCTGGCGTTCATGAGCTGGCCAACAGCGGCCCGGTTGGCGATCCTGGAGTGCGCCTTCATCCGGATGGATGCGGCAGGATCGAGGTTGACCACGCTTGTCAGGGGCTTTAACCGTCGGCGGCAGCATCGGAGTATGCTCCGCGACGATCTTCACTTCTTGGCCGTTGTCCGGATGGACACGACCTGGACGGGTTCGAATCTTGGCTTCGGGTTCATGTGCTGGATCTGGATCAGATTTCCACTCGGATCTAGCGTCCGGGTTGCCAAAGCACAGGACCACTGCTGGCAGCAGCTGGTCGATGACGTCTTTCGGGCTTCCGGTAGACGCTGGATGGTCCTCCGGAGCAACCGCCTCGGCTGGTTCTTGTGGCCCGTGGTTGGCCACTTCGAGAGCGTCGGACGTGGTGTCCACACGCGCGTTCTTGGCGGGCTTCTCCCTCGGCCGGGAGTCGCTCGTGCTCGGTTGGTTCGAGCCAGTCAGTGGAGCACAGTCTCGGGGGACTGCCTCCTCGTAATCCAGGGTTTGGGACCTGGCCTTCTGGGTTTCGACGGTTTGCTCCGGGATGTCCGCTAGGAGGAACTCCCAAGCTTCGAGCTGCTGCATCAACCATGCTTCGGCGGCGATCAGGTCAGCCTCGCCAGGTGGTTGAGCTGAACTCCTTTTGGCAGCAGCGTACTTCCTCGCCATGTTAACTTGTACTTCGTGGAAGAGCTCCTCGAACTCCTCAAAGTGTGTCATCTGTTCTTCGAGGGCTTCAGGTGGAAACAGTCTTACGGTTTCGAGGTGCTCGCTGTCCGCTGTCCTCAGGAAGTTGCGCAACACGGTCACTTGCGCCAGCGTCGGTTGCTGCAGAGACAAGATCGCATCTTGAACGAAAACGACCTTCTTCTCCGCCCGCTGGCACTGTCGGATCGCATCCGCCAGGTTTCGGGTTGGTGACATGGCCACTTTCCGCTGGTCCGGGAAAGTCCACGTTTGACACCTGTTGGGCAGGTTCTGCTGCTTGGCCGCAGCACTGGTGGGTGGATTGCTCGTCGACCGGTTGGACGACGACGCTTCGTTCCTGTCACTTCTGGCGTCTGTGACAAACGCACATACACACACGCACACAAGTACGCGGTGTTTCTCCGGGAAAACACGTCCGGACACGCAAATGGCGGGGCAGAGGGGAACAATTGAACGGGAATTCAACTCACCTGCTCTCCACAGCCCTAAAGTAGTTCGGTAGAACCACTTGGTGGAAGCTCCTGGAGCGGACACTTCCGGAATCCGGCTTCCGACGGCGTAAGTCCGCGGCTGGACAAACGCTCGGAATCGGTTGGCTGAAGAGGTAGCGGAGGGTGACGTTGAAATGCAGCGCTTGATCTGGAAAGTTCCGGCGGTTTCCGGCAACTTCAGATCCTGGCCTTGATCGGGAACGGCGTTCACGAATCCGGTTCGGTACGGACCATGTTCGGGGCTGGCCGATTGTGGGTAGTGGACTGTATTTAGGTTGAAGTGACTTACTTCAGTGGGATCGCAGGAGGAAGGAAAAACAGTGCAACTTGTAGGTTTTCTTGTATATTTTCTTCTTCTTCTTCCTCTCCTACTTCTCACTACACTACACTTCTTCTTCTTCTTCTTCACTCACAGTTGCGACGATTGCGTGTTGTCGCTTCGATGGTCGGACGTGTTCTCACGCGAGTGCCTTGCGCGCGCGGATCGTGGATGACGTTTCGTTTGACGTTTTGACTTTTGCAGCTGCTGTCACTTCACAGTGGGCGCAGGGGTGTGCGCGCGGTGGGGTTAGCACTTCGGTGACACCGAACAGATCTAATTTTTATTGAACTTCCAATATTATTTTTGTACAATAAAAAAAAGCATTTATTGATATTGTAAGGGTTTGTTTATAAAGTTTTTACCACAATTTGTATTATTCTATAGATAGATGAGTCCAAAAAAAAAAATGTAATTTTAATTGAATTTTATGTAATAAGCGTGATCGGGGCAAAATGCACCGCTGTGATGCTCCTTTTGTAAAAAACTTCGGTGTCATCTAGTGGTGACTAGGGAAAACTGCTTTTACCCGGTGCATTTTGCTCCATTATTGTGGTGCATTTTTCTCCGTTGTTGTAATGCATTTTGCCCCAATGTTGTGGTGCATATTGCCCCGCATGATTGTTTGGAATGAATCAAAAGTATTTTTAGAAATATGCATTTTTAAAAAAAATTGAGGGTTTTCCAAGACTTTTACACATGGGTGACGAAGAATAATAGTTGTTTTAGAACATCTAACAAAATTCTTCCACAGAATTGATGTTATGGTTGAGAAATCACAGTTTTCCCTTAGGGGGTGCATATTATCCCCTCTCCCCCTATTGAAATTAAAACTGAATCTCGTTACGTTTAATACTTTTGCAACCAACGTGTGGCAGAGTATTGTTTATTTGATTTTTTCGTTAAAAAAACAACATGCCTGCCAAGGGTATGATGCCAGACACAACCTTAAGTCCAAACAAGTTATTTTACCCGTAGCAATGATGGATGTAAAACGTTTGTAAGTCACTTTGCTTCAATTTTAAGTTTTACTTACCCCCCAAAGCATCCCCATCGGCCAATTCCTAAGTCTAAGCCTAAGACATCGCAAACGGAGGATAAATTTAGCATAAATATTCAAAGCCAACTAGAAACATCGCCGTCGTTGGCAAATCCACTCATGGCGCCATTGCTGCAGGATTCTAAGCCATTACGACGAGCCGGCTGGCCAAGCTAAGAAATAGGACGAGAAAACCTAGAGATCTGCCCGAGTAAGAAGAAGAAAAAACAGCGGCACCGTTTCGCAAAAGGATTTTGCCCCTTTATTCGTTTTGGGGCCAAGATTTTTCCGGAGGCCAGCAAAAGCAGCATTTTCTTCCTTTTCCCCCGGGAGAGAGCCGGTAGAACTCCACCTCCCTCCTACAACCGCCACCTCTCAGGGGGCTTTAAGGATTCCGTGAATATTGAAAAGGATTTGCCCGCCGTGCTTTTTTTTCTGTGCGCTCTCGATCTCAAGCGGTTTAAATTATTGATGTAGCGCCGCGCTTCGACGACTTCTGGAAAAGGACAAAACGCAGATATGATGGCGGCACCAACAACGGCAAAGACGATCTGCAGCTTCCTTTTTGGTAGTTCTTTGGAAATCGCAAGCACTCACAGCGAGAATGCTGCTGCTGTTGTGGGGGGAGAGCTTGCTTGAGTTCTTAAGAGTTTTCGTATGCAAATCGGTTTTGGGTGAGTGTGTGTGTGTGCTCTAAAACAGGTGTTTATTCGCGAGCGAGAAGAAAAATAGTTGGAAAATGTGCGCAGATTAT
Organism: Culex pipiens pallens; assembly: GCF_016801865.2. Taxonomy (NCBI): domain Eukaryota; kingdom Metazoa; phylum Arthropoda; class Insecta; order Diptera; family Culicidae; genus Culex; species Culex pipiens. Next base: position 98,063,455 of record NC_068939.1, read on the forward strand.
CGCACAAGGAGGAACTGTGCTGGCTTTACTAGAAGTTATTTTTGTGAGTTTTATCGGTCCATTTATCTCAAGACTAAAAACAAAACATAATGGAATTTGTTAATCAATTTATTAAGAGATCGATTTTGCAGAGAGATCGGGCCATTTCGCAACTGTGCTAATGAGATCTCAGGTCAAGAGGAACAACTCAAATTAAGAAATGTTATTCAGATATTAGATCAGATATTATTGAGTCTGTTCTAACTGAAACCAACCTGAAAAATCAAAATATTGTGCTTCTACATAGTTGAGGTAGCTTTCTCAATTCGCCCCATGTGTCCCGATTCACCCCAGTTGACGGCACCCGCATAATTCATAACAAATATGTTTAGTACCCAATGGGTCTACAAATTTTTATACATACTGTATAGGGTGAACACTCGAAGGCGTCATCTAACCTGCGCTAGGGTCTGATTAGATTAGATTAGATTAGATACTGTATAGGGTGAACACTCGAACCTTTTTAAGGGTGCATAGCAACCAAGGAAGTTATTGTCTTCTTATTCCAAAATTGACAATTTTACAGACCAAATCCTGCAACAAACTGATTGTAAAAATAGCTTAGTAGAGGGTACTTTAGGGGATGAATAAAAATTATATCGATAGTTCCCATAGTTTGAAAATACTAAAATATCTGTAGCAAAAATCTTGGTGCGAAAGATTTGGTTGATGTGCACCGTTAAAGACATAACAGTGAATTTTCTCATGATAATACTTTATCTTGACCTCCAGCACTTATTTGCATTTTTCTATGAAACATTAAATTTGTTTGGAAAATTGCATATGAAGGCAGTATTGATGGAAAATACACTATTTTAACATGATTAGGCCGATGCAAATATTTTTCAAAGTTTTTGTCCCTCGGCTCTGGCCGGGTCGAAAAAAAAATTAAAAAAAATAACAAGCCATAGTCCCAACATGTGAATGCAAAAAGTGTTTTAAAATGTATTTTTCACTAGTGTGTTTTGTTTTACAATTCTTTACGATACATTTTAAGATGATAAACATATTTTTTTTTAAATTCAAATAAAAAAATCCCAAACATGCTAAAAATGGTTTTAAAAGCAGGGGAATGCATTTTAAATCAATTTCAGCTGATTGCACTTAAATTTCAATTGACATTTTGAGCTTTTTGAAAAAAAAATTAGCCCCTGTCTTTTTGGGCCAACTTTGAAGGGGGGGGGGGGGGAGAGACAAAAACTTTAAATAAAATATGTACCAGCCCTATATAATTGATTGGAAAACGGCTATGATTTTTATGAGAATCGATTAAAATTATACATAAAACATTCTCATTGAAAGTTATCTCCTTATTTGTTCCCTGCTGTGTTATTTCCTACCTTGAAGTGGCATTTGTCTAGCAATATTAGTTATTTCATTATGGTATTTATGTTAACATGATTACCAATAATGTTAGCTTTTACCACATCCTAGATTTGAAATTTATGCATGCATTCAACGGTTATAATTGTAAGTTTGTTTTGTACACCCATAAACTGATAATTGGAGCTATTGGAATTCAATTTTACAATGTAATAAAAGCAAAAATGTAAATTTTGCAATGACTTTAAATCACATAGGGCGTTGCAGAAAGCGAACTTTGCATCACAAATTACCGTTTTACACTTGGGCATGTAACAACGTTCGGTTGCCTCCTCCTCCTGTTGCTGAAAGTGGTGACCTCTTAATTAAATGCTTTAGTATCAGATAATCATACATTTTATCACGCGCCCAGCACGATAATTGTTAATCGTTGTGAAGATATTTTACGCCGACATTGAAATGCACAAAAGTTTCAATTTTACCAACCGGAGGTTCCCCTTGGTCGTCGGACGCTAAATTGTTGGTTCTTCCAGTCCAAGTCTGTTGTCTCTTGAAAGGACCTAATTATACGCTCACCGGAGCTGTGTATTAATGTTATTAAAGTATTAAAAATATTACAAGCAATTTGTTATGATTCCTGCTGCGTTTTCATTTTGTTTTGTTTGGCTGCTTCGAACGCTGCCTTTATTGACAATTATTGTTATATATCGATGCAACGGCGGCAATCTGAGGCCCCGGTTCCACTGGACGATGCTGGATGCTGGAACTGAAGAAACGACGAAGACCAAGCGAGAGTTTATTAAAATTGATTATAATGTTCGATAGACACGATCCCGCTGGCTGCCCGGCCCTGCCTGGGACCGACTGTTGAGGTTGACTCTTCAAGGAAGTGCAACTTTGTCCCCCGTCCTTTTTGCGAACCATCGCCATCAACATCTTGAACCGCCTCGAGCAATACCGGATTCGGCCGGTAGCTGACCGGTGATTGACATTTTATAATGTGTTTGTGGGGTAATTTGATAAATTGCCCCGATCACATCAACCCCGTTCGAAGGATACAATTATCCTAGGGTCGGATCCCGCGGCCTGAAGGAGGTCACTTAACTCGACAAATCAACCCGAGCAAATCCCAGTTCAAATGACATCCACGGCGCCAATTCCGCTCATTACTTCACACCTTGAAAAAATGGTTCAATTTATACGCGAATGACACGCAACTCTTGCAAAAGTGCCACCTTCTGTGTGGAGGCACTTCATTTGTAGCAATCAAATAACGCCCGTCGTCGCATCGCTACAAATCGGGCAAAACATGCATTCGTTTTCATGTTGTTTTTTTTTTTGCTCTAGCAATTATTCTACAAGCCGTAAATCATATCAACTTACAAAGTTGTCTTTACTAAAGAAGGAATGTGGGGCTTCTTCTGTGTGGATAAAAATTTCTTGCTTCATGATTGGTGGCGGTAAGTAAGATTTGTTAGAAAATGTTCAAATAAATTGAAATATTTTTTGTATTTATTACATTTTTCATAAAAATATACTAATATCTAATAGAAGTTTACCAGATTGCAAGAACTTCTTTCAAATTTCCAACTTGTAATATTGTCGCACGGTGCTTTTGACCTTCCGAGAAAAACGCGTTTTAATGCTTGATGAAACAAAAACAAACATGTTTTGTTTGGCTAACCGTTCTGAGCATTGTCCTGAAGTTTGGTTGATTTTGGTTGCCGGAGTCCCGAGTTTTAATCACAAATGTTTACGGTAGTCGGGCATGTACGTGCGTGAAACGCGTTCTGATCTGAAATCCCTTTGACCAATTGTCGAACTTACAGCAATTTTCTGGGTGTGTCTAGATAGCACTACAAGATTTAATCTTCTTTCGTACGAAGAGTGACAACAATGCAAGGAGTTTTTCGGTTTTTATCGAATATCTTAGGATTGAAATCAAATCTAGGGGATCTGTCAAGATCAAAAGGTGAGGCATTGAGAGCTTCACAAAATGACGTTCTTAACTGAATTAACCCAATGTACGTATTACAAGTTAGCACGAAAGCGCCGATGTATGCATCGCGAAAGAAAATGGTGCAGTAACAGACCAGGTTAACAACAAAACAAACGATGATGAAAGCAAGCAGAAGAATCAACCGAAACAGTAAAAAGTTAAGGGAAGGACTGACGAAAAGCCTAAGCTATTTTGTTTAGAGGAATTAAAACGAATTAAAGATATCTTGTCCGTGATATTGTGATACATAACACCAGTGCTAATATTTTTCATAGCTTATGTCAACCAAATTTTAAAGGAAATAGAAGTCTACCAACTGGAAACAAAAAAATGCATTATCCTGCGTTGAAAATCATATTTAGCATGTCTGGAATCGATCACAAATATTTAAAATTTTGTGGAATTCCAATGTTAAGCACCGCTTAAAGTTTATATTTTCGGCTAAACAAATTTCTTCAATACTCGGATATTTTGAAAACTATTTATTGCTAATGGGCAGGTTTAAAAAATGCATTTTTAAATACTTTTTCAATCAAATTTTTATACCATGGCTTATTATTACAATTTTTATATATTTTTTTAGATTTTTAATCTATTGTACACATTAGAAAGGTCTTTTGATTACGCAACCAACGATGGCGTGATTGATTGATTCAGACATGATTTAAATCAAAATATACGAGATCCGGCTTCAAAAAAGTGTATAATTAACACTTAAGTATCGCCAGAGGGGGTAACATTGGGTCTGGTGGGTGAGATTGGGTCAAAGTGATTTTTTACGGATTTTACTATTTCTCAGGTTATTCTCAATGAAACTGAATTATGTTAAAGGGTTTGTGTAGGGTACATCTTAAGATGACTTCGCACCTCCGTGTAAGCACGAGAGCAAGCAGCAGTCAAGTGCTCAGTGCTCCATCGTTTTTTCGATTTTTTTCGCCGTAAATTACCGTGACTACCCGCGAGTTTGCTCCTGCAGAATGCCAAAGGCCGGCCGTGGCCGTGGCAGTTCGAGTGCGGCCTCGAAAAACCCGCGAAGTTCGTCTACCGGCCGTGTGCAAAAAGGTAAACAAACCAACGCCGTGTCGACCGCCATCGCGCAGGGGAGCGTGAGCGCAGAAGGCATCGACAAAAAGTTACTTCATCCCGGATATGTTCCGAGATCACCAGTGCGAACCCGTTCAGGTACTTCCGGTGCCACGACCAACACGTCAACATCCGCCAACATTCCCATCAGGAACGAGTTCCAGATGCTGAGCGACGACGAAGAAAACAACAACAACAACACCGACGGTAGCAGCACTACCGACGACGACGAATACGATGGACGTGCACGGAAAAAAGTAATAAATAAATAAATTATTCGCTCTACAGCATTGCCTTGGCGTTCTCGATTGCGAGATTCCTACTCGAAACTAGGTGTTCGAAGGCTTGATTGTTGAGGCAATTGCAAACCTCTTTTTACACCATAGCTTCCATCCACCCCGGGATTCGAACTGACGACCTTTGGATTGTTAGTCCAACTGCCTACCAGCGACTCCACCGAGGCAGGACCCAGGGAGACGACTCCTACACCTGGACTGAGCTAACGACCTAACCTCTAGGTTAGACCGGGACCAACATTTACTTCCCTGTCCAACGGAAGGCGTGATCAGACAAATCTCGTCTCGAAAAATGCCACCGGGACCGTCTGGGATCGAACCCAGGCCGACTGGTTGAGAGGCAATCACGCTTACCCCTACACCACGGTCCCGGTGCGGAAAAAAGTGCCGACGCCAAAAACGAACAATTCTCCAAAGGAACGTAGACCACCTCCAATTTTTGTTTTGGACACGTTGGTGGACGATATTGACGAGTTGCTGGAAGGCCTCGGATATTGTTTGAAAATCGGTAAGTCGTCAGTGCAAGTCTACACATTTGACAACAAGAACTTCGACCTGGTTGTGGAGAAATTGAAGAGTAAAAACTTCAAGTTCTACACATTCGACCCCGTGCAGAAGACAGCCGTTAAGGTCGTCTTGCAGGGGTACCAAGACCGCCCGATCTCCGACCTCAAGAAGGACCTCTCGGGTGCTGGAATAACGCCGCGTGACATAAAAGTCCTCTCGCGGAAGACAACAGTCACAGGTACACACACACACTGTACCTGTTGTACTTCGACCGCGGCACCGTCAAGATTCAAGACCTGCGACGAACTAAGGCTTTGGACGGGTTTTGGGTAAACTGGCGGTTCTACTCAAAGAACCCGTCGGACGCAGCACAATGCCACCGTTGCCAGAAATTCGGCCACGGCTCGCGGAACTGCAACCTCCCGCCCCGCTGTGTGAAGTGCGGTGAAACACACCTCTCTGAGGCGTGTGCACTGCCGTGCAAGGCGGACCTGGGGGACAAGGCAGAGCAAACGAAGGCGCGCATCAAGTGCGCCAACTGTGGAGGTAACCATACCAGCAACTACCGTGGATGCAGCGCAAGGAAAAACTACCTCGAGGAGCAGGAAAAGAGGAAGAAGAAAACAGCAGCGTCCCACCCTCCTCAGCGAAGTACGAGCGTAACCGTGCCGGCTGCTGGGCAGCGTACGGTTCCCGCGGACAACTCAGCATTCACCCCTGGCTGGGGGCGATCGTTTGCCAGCGTGGTTGCTGCCGGTAGCGGCAATGCGGCCCAGCAAGAAGTCACTGGGGAAGATCTCTTCACCCTGCCAGAGTTCTTTGCTCTCGCGGGGGAGATGATGTCGCGGTTTCGGACCTGCCGTAACAAGGCGGAGCAATTTCTAGCCCTCGGGGAACTGATGATCAAGCACATCTACAAATGATAAAATACTGTGATTTAGTTATAAGCTTTTTCTATTTCTTTCCCTTTCCTTTGCAATTTCAGCAAGTTTTTTTTAAATTTTTCTTGCTCCTGTTAGTGCCATAGTTATAGAAATAATTGTTCCAAAATGGATTATGATGCAACACACAGCTGAAAGGAACTCCAAAACTCTGTTATGAATTGCAAAAGAACTGATTGTATCTTGATTATTCACCAATAAAACCGAATTGAATTGAAATTGAAAGATGACTTCGCTGAAAAAATCTCGTTCCTAGAACAAATCTTGTCATTTTGGCAGCTGTCTAAAGTTGACCTCTCGAAAAATCATTTTTCTAATATTTTTGTTGGAATTGCTAGAAAACTACCTAAATGTTTAAAAATCTACACTTCAAACATTGGAGCATGTCAATACGATTCCCTCGAACATGAAACACTATTGGATGACTTGTTTTTACCATATCGTTGTATTTAAGCATCATTTTAGTTTCATTTGACCCAATGTCATCCCCTAAAAGGGGTGATATTGGGTCAATTTTCAAACTATTGGCATTTAAGGTAGTGTTCATCAAAATCCACCATATTTTGGGGAAATGTTAGTAAACTATTTAAGAACAAATCTACATTGTCATTGTTATTAAAAAATGACGAGAGGTGTATCCTTGTTTGACCCGTAGTCATCCCCACTGACGGTACTTATATCTTTTGATGGGGTTGATAGATCTTCAATATTTTGAAGTCAGAGTGAAAATGTCTTTTAATTTCCTTTTTGAAAATGTATAACATGACGGGTTTTCTTACAAAACCCTTTTCACAATCTTCCGGACTTAAGACAAAATCGTTTTAGCAAAACTTTTGAAGTACTTAACCAAACTTGATAATTTTTAATAGCGACTTATGTTCATTTCATTTCATTTATTTCGTTAAACAACGCATTACATGTGTGATGTTACTATCCTTAACTGAGATTTGGACTACCTTTCAACAGCTGATTAATTTTAGGTTGGGAACAGATTTTGCGGGTGCTTAAAAAATCGAGTAAATCTTCTGAAGGAAAAAGTTACAAAATAACCTTCGAAATAGCTTAAAGATGGGGAATAGTTAGAGTAAGGAGGCGTTTCTTATTCTAGTATCACAACTTAAGTAATAGTAACTTATGGGACTCCAAAACGGATCGAATGATTCTAAAACGGACAAAATCGGTTCCAGTCAGTCCCGAGATAATCGAGATCAAAATTCCACCACACACACAGACATTAGCTCAGAATTTGATTCTGAGTCGATATGTATACGTGAAGGGTGATCTAGGAGGTCTAATTAAGAAGTTCATTTTTTCGAGTGATTTATAGCCTTTTCCCAGTAAGGTGAGGAAAGCAAAACGTCACTGACTTTTGTTTTTTTTTAAATAATAATATGTTTTGAGAGTCTTCACCCCAAATTTCGGCCAAATTGGTCCACCAAATCTAGAGATATCGTGGCAAATCAGTACTAACCAGCTAATAAGCAACTCGGTACTGACAATGGTGAGAAAACCTAGTGCAATTATGTCAAAGTTGAAATAATTAGATATGAAGATGCAAAAATAAACACAATATAATAAGACCAATTGTACCAGATCCAGAAGTTATCTTTAATTTGACCTGCTTATTAGCTGGTTAGTACTGACTTGTTCCAAGGTAAACCATCATCACCCCATCTACCACCCCTGAACTTCCTTATGAGGCAAATAAACACAAAACCGCAAATGGGTGCAAATAAATTCACCACGCAACAGTTGCTCGTTGCTCGTCTGCACTTCCTTCCCGATTGATTACTAATTCAATGCTGTCTGTTTTCTGTACCTTTTTTTCTTCTTACAACCTTACCACTGAGCATCCTCTCATCACGCACTCCAGGGGGTTAGGTGGAGATGAGACGGGACTTCAGGCGCCACCACCGCCACCAACCGGTCTGCCCTGAGAGTGGTCCGTGGCCGTGCCGTGATTGCAATTTCTTCGCGCCAGACTCCGTTTATGACCGTAGACATCAAAACATGTTCTGCGCGTTCAGGTACACAGACGCATCCTCACCAGCCTCCACCTTCCTCCCGGATGGCCGTTGATGGCAAAGAAAAGTAAAAGCCTTTCCAGCGAAGAGGCTCGCTCCTCTTGGCGTCTTCATCGACGGAACATGGCCCCAAAAGGAGGGGTTCAGGAGGAGAGGAAAATTGAATCTTCAGCGCCGTGGCGAACAAGTGAGTAATAATGTAAAACGTCGCGTTATAAATTATCTGAAATACAGAAGCTATTTCCAATTATTATTATAAATTTATTATTATTTTATTTCATGCCGTGCTTTTGATTGAAGCCATGATTCAAGCCGTGAATCGCGATGTTGCTCGAACAGCGGTGTAGGGATGAGATCTCGTGTTGCAGGAAAGTCCTCGTCCTCCGAGAAGAGATGTTGTGATCTCGAGCGGTTCAATGTTTATGACTCTACGGCAGGCCATCTCGTCGTCGTCGTCGTTTAGCTTCACGCCATCGTCGCCCATTCATGTCAGCCGGGCTTTGTATATTAATCGCTACATGGCTTCTGGTGTTACTCTCCGCACAACTCTTGCCATGGCCGTCCGAAGAATCTTGATCATTTGCGCGATCACTGATCGGTGACCTGCAGACGTCGAGTTGGGGTAAAGAAGGTGATCCATAAAAGGTTATTATCCTTTGGAAACAGCAGTTAATTTATAACGAATTTCGTTTTATAGAAATAACATAAGAGGAATTTTCAAACGAATTAGAGGTGGTGAAAAATGGCAGCATTTGCCAGCAGCCAGATTAAGAAACAATCTCATCGTTTCCGGAAGGGGTCCAATCCCGCGAACTCGCGAGAAAGCGCCAACATTGACAGCAGAAGCGTGAACAAGATCCTTGGAGGGAAATCATATTTCATTCCGAGTGTCGTCCCACTATTTTGGCCAAATGATTAAGGGCCAGCAGCAACAGCAGAACCCTTCCGCAGCAGTTTTTCCCCTTTTCCAGCCACCGACCAGGCGATTAGAACCATTTTTGAGAGGGGGTTTCCCTTCCACAGGAAGAACAGGAACGAGAGAAAGGGATAAACAACACAGGAAACGATATTTACTTGCAGACAATAAAAACGTTAAAGTTAACTACACCCTCTAGACCACCATTAATCAAGTTCTTATTATGCTGAAAAATACTAATTCGTCATCATCTTGCAGGGCAGAGGAGGCAACGCGCGAGGAGGATGCTGGCGTGGTCCATTCATTCATTCAGGGCAGGAGGAGGGATAAACTGCTGCAAAACGGCGCGATGTCGTCGACTTTTCGAGGGATTGGCAGCCGCGGGTAGGGTGGGGAAGGGACCCTAATGATGATGAAGTGAGAGCCGAAGACCATGACTAAGGTGGGTGTGATAATTCTTCGGACAATGTGGCGGCTTCGGCGGAGCACTTGGAGTCAAAATTTTCTCTTTTCATTTTTTTTTTTTCATCTAAATGAAGACATATTTTCAACAATTGCAACCGATTAATCAAAACTAAAAATGCTCAAAATCCACCCATAAAATTTCCCTCCGTGTCGGATGTTCCCGGGATCATCGCTTAATTGAAGCCATTGGTCAAAATGAGCGTGGCCAAGTTAAGGAGACTTAGACCACTTAAGCGCACCGAACGTGTTTGCATTTCCAGGATATCTCGCGCATTCTGGCTGCGGCTGCGTTGACACTCGGTTTGATAAACTGCTCCCGAAAAAGTCCATTTGGATCAGCTTTTTATTCCTACCTGTGCTCTTGAATGAATAATGCGAAAGAAATCGAAACGAATTTTATCTTAATGGGTCGCGTAACGAAGATAGCACTGGTGATAAGTGCTTAATGAGGACGTCTAAGTGTGGTAGCCAGAAGTGAGTCTGAATGGTTTAGGTAACATATATTTTAACTCACGTATAGGTTAAACTTTTTTTTCTCAAAACAGCTCACGAACTAATTTTACATATCTTTAGTAAAATGTGGGATCTTTATTTAAACAAACATGTGAACAGTTGAAAATGTGTGATTTGCCTTCTTCACTGAGGTAAGGCTATAATCCTGCTCTGAAAATTGACTTTCTATGAATGATCGGAGACCCATCTTCATGTATACCTATCGACTCAGAAATGAAAACTGAACAAATGGCTCAGCAATGGCTGAACCGATTTTGATCAAACCACGCTAATTTGAATTTGTTTAAGGTCCCATACTGCGCCATTGAATTGTTTGAAGCCTCGATGCGTAGTTTAAAAGTTATGTATAAAAATGTGTTTTCGCAAATCTTCGAATGTTAGAAAAGTGACCAAAAACAACTCAAATCCCAAAATGTTATACATTGTTATTAAAATAATCAAAAGACCTTTCAAATGCGTCCAAAACAATGAAGATCTTGCAACACTGTCTCAAGTTATAACCACTTAAGTGATATTTATATACTTTTTGAAGACAAATCTCACTTATCTGTATGAAAACTATGTCCGAATTTATGAAGTTACCTAGGATTCGATGGGTAATCAAAAGATCTCTCGAATATTTAAGCTGCAAATATTTAAGATCTGGCAACCCTGTCTCAAGTAATGACAACTTATGTGATATTTATGTATACTTTTCAGAAGCCGGATCTCAGTTATCTCTCTGTCAGCTATGTCCGGTAATTGTTTAGGTAATCGAAAGACTTTTCTAGCCATTCTAAAAAATCGAAGATTTGCGAATATCTATTTGTAAGAAGTGAGGAAGGATCCAACCACATAGCCAACCTCCTGTGGCCGAATGGTTACGGGTTTCGCCTCATAAGCGGAAAGTCATGGGTTCTTCTCAGGGTGGCAGCCTTAGGTTTAAGTTCAGAGGTAGCAGCAACCGTATGAGTATAAAACGGTTGCTTCACGTGCTCTTCTAGCATGTGATCAATCTTGGGATATTCCTTTGCGCCTCTTCCCAAAATACTTTCCTCGAGTCTTCGCATGTAAATAATGCCCAGCCGATCGGTATTGCACTGCAGTCCAGTCGCATTGTCCAGATCAGAGCAAAGGGAACACCGCAAGAGTAGCGCCGCAATAAGACAATTGTCTTTACAAGACCCCGCGCGGCAAATAATAGCTGCTGGGAAGAGCTTGATAAATGACACGAAAAAATTGTCACCGCGGTTCTAGCGATACATAGCGCACAAGGCACTAGGAATGGAGTTTACAGCATCTGGATGGAACAGCACTTTTCCTCTCAATAGGAACTGTGTTATAGATCTGGAAATGCTTAATAACAGTAAAAATGGGTAACACGATACAATAGTCCTTGTAATCAGGATTCCGTGTCTTAATACTCAAACAGAAAAAAAATCCAACCACATAGGGGGATTATGTTAGCATTTAAACTATGCTGGCTGGGGTGTAGGGGTAAGCGTGGGAGTCGTATCCTTGGGTCTTGTCTCGGTTGAGTCGCTGGTAGGCAGTTGGACTAACAATCCAAAGGTCGTCAGTTCAAATCCCGGGATGGATGGAAACTAATGTGTAAAAAGAGGTTTGCAATTGCCTCAACAATCAAGCCTTCGTACACCTAGTTTCAAGTAGGGATCTCACAATTGGGAACGCCAAGGCAATGCTGTTGAGCGAATAATTTGATTTTGATTTTTTAAACTATGCTGAAGCTTAAGAGAAAGAAACCAGTGTGTAATGTGTGTGTGTGTATGTATGTGACCAAAATTTTTACTCAGTTTTCTCAGCACTGGCTGAACCGATTTAGGTCAAACCGGTCGCATTACAGACGATTTGGGTTCCCATACGTCGCTATTGAATTGTTTGAAGTTTCGATAAGTAGTTCAAAGGTTATGTATAAAAATGTGTTTTCACAAATATCCGGATCGCACTTAAATGTATGTAAACTATGTCCGGATTTGTCAACCGACCCATCGTTGGTTAGGTAATTGAAAGACATTTCCAACGAGTACAAAACATTGATGATCTGGCAACCCTGTCTCGAGTTATGATCACTTATGTGATATTTGTGTTCTTTTTTATTCCGGATCTAAAAAAAAAGATGAAATTTGTGTTCGAATGTGTGTGTGTGTGTCATCATGTCACCCACTGTTTGTAAAGTGTGAAGAAGGCACCAACCACATAGGTGGATTAAGTTAGTTTTTAAAGAAAATTTTACTAGAAGAACTGATCTTCGTCAATTTTTTTCCTACACAGTAAAAGTTAGTGTAAATTTGGGAGGTGTAATTTTGGAAGGATGAATATTACCTCTGTTATGATGTAATTTAATTTCAATTTAGACTGAAAAAGTGGCATTACAAAAGAAAAGTGGTAAAATTACACATTTTCAGAGGTAAAATAACACATTTTTAAGGACATAAAAAATGTACCCCTTCCCAGATGTAATATTACTACGATTTTTTTACTGTGTAGGACACTATTTTGCTAGGTTTGCTTAAATATCTCCCAGAGTTCTGTCAGTGCCAGTGTTGGCATGAAATATAATTTTCAGCACGTATGTTGAAATGCCTTTTACAAAACTCTGTATCTTTTTTCAGAAGCAAGAAAAAAGAATAAAAATAAATTCTTTCCATACTTATTTCCATATAAATTTGAATCGCTTTGCGGAAATCCGAGTCAAAACCACACCCCGAGTAGAAAGCCGAGAGAATAGCTCTACCAAAATTAAATGGAAGAATAAACCTCTCGCGGGTGAACCACCACGAAATTCTGTTCATTTCGTCGCCGTCGTGCTAACTTGTCGTACGTGCATTTTGGGCCAAATTGAGTTAAGAACGCCATTTTGTGCAGCTCACAATGCCTCATCTTTTGACCTTCACAGATCCCCAAAATTCGATTTCAATCGTGAGATATTCAATGAAAACCAAAAAAGCTCCAAAAGTTTTTGTCACTTTTCATATGAAAGTAGTTTCAATCTTGCCAAATGACCATCTCATAGTAATCGAACTTTGAAGGCCGATACGACAAAGGCGCGGTTCGATGAGTCAAAGGTCTTGGGTTCGAGTCTCGATATCGACACTTTTTTTGGTTGATGACCTGTTTTGAAAATGAACCCATGAGAATAACGCTCTAGCCAATCTCGGGATTTATCCTCTGTGTCCGTTCACAATACCTTAATACTACCAGATCGTGTTCTTTATTCTCTCGGATGGCGCTGCTCAACTGTGGGTTCAACCGCTGCCAAATTTGAGGGAGTTGGAACCAGAAAATGGCTGTTCTGGTAAATAAATTCTCTTCAAAATGATCGTGTTATTTTGTGACACGTCATACAAATTGTTGCAAAATGTGGATTTTTTTTTATCGTTCGCAAACTTATTTGGATACACATTTTAACCCTCTACAACCCAACCCCGCCTCTAGACGGGCTTCGATTTAAAAAATCGCCAAAAATCAATTTTTCAACCAATTTTTGATCTTCAAAAAGCATTGGAAAAGAGAACTCTTAAAATTTTAGAAAATTTCAGGGTTGGGAGTTTAACTTGTTTTATGTGACTTAGCCAGTGTTTTTAAAAATGTCATTTTTTTAGGGGTCAACTTTGGCTGTGTTTTTTACTAAAATTTCCTATACTTTCAGTAAAAAGAAGTATGCAGTAATTTTTGTAGTGTCCCAGACTATGTCTCTACGCATTTTTTCGCAATTTAAATGATGATGGTACCATTCTATAGCAGAAAATGTGAAAAACATGCAAAAAAATGAAAAAATGACTGTAAAAACGTGAAAAAATTTGATAGGCAAAATGTAATTATATTAGATGGTAGAATAGGCCAAATACTACCAAAAACAAACATAAACTAAACAAGATAAATGCAAATTAAAATACTAAAAATAAAACAAGAAAAACATAAAACAAGAGAAGTAAAGTTTTTCGTAGAACAAAAGTTGCTCAAAATGACCTCCTGAACAAAGGAAAAATAAATATTTTCGAAAAAAAAATTTGGGCAGTAGAGGGTTAAAGAGAAATGCGTCCTTTTGTTTCTGAAAATATGCTGATTAAGTCAGTTAAAATATTGATTTAACATTCCAACGCCCAAAGCTCCAAAAAAAGTTGGAACGGTAATTTCAAGTCGCTGGTTCTTGGGCATAATTCAACCAATCAAGATGATTCTTTTTTCAGTGATTTTTTAGAATGTCTAGATTATCCTAGAACCTTGCAGAACTTATTTTGATCAAATCTGTAATTTATGCGATCGAAAACATCGTTCCAACTTTTTTTTTCGCGTGTAAAAAAAACCGCCAAAAATTCCGCGGAGGCAGTCGTTCAATAAAGGTTGGAACGCAATTCCCCACGAAAACAGCATGGTTCGAAAAAAAAGTTCTCCGATCGGACTCATCGGGCTCCTTGGGCGAAATAATTAGACCCGTATTTTTTGTTTGGTCATTAGGCCAAATTGAAATACGCAACTTTTGGTATCCTAACATGTATACTGCCCATATTCGTAAAATGTCCCATATGCAAAAACAGCAAGCTGAGAAAAACGCTAAACAAGTTTGTCCCACACATAAGGCTACGTGTTAAGTTTTCACGAAAAAACTGGATTTCCTCCTGATTTCTAGAACAAAGTACTGGATGTTATAGGCTCTTTTGAAAGAGTACACGATTTTGAACCAAACTGCATCAATAACTCAAAAGTGACGAAAATGCATATGGGACATTTATGCGATCATGGGCAGTATAAGTCCTCGCTGAAATTTTTAAGTTATCGCAGTTTTAGTGAAAATTTGCCGTTTTCGTCATCCTAAGTTTTTTTTTCGCGCGGCGCGTCGAAAAGCCCAGTTTTCATTTTTTTTAAATCGTATCTCAAAATATTGAAAACATAACTTCACAACTCTTTGATGTGTTATGTAAAACTTTCCGAGGAATCTGATAAAAATATTTTCTTTGGCTCTTTGGTCCCGAAACCTTCAAAAGAGCATTTCAAGTTTTCATTTGACCTTTTCAAATGTTAGGCTAGATTTTTGAAACTTCTTACTATTTTTCCCAAATAGCCAAACTAATCACCTTTCTTTTGCGTCCAGGACAGCTAAAATCGGATGAAATGGCGCGGAGATATGATTAAAAAAATGGGTTTTTGCGAAAATCAACGAAATTGCCATTTTTCGGACCACCCTAACACGGCGTAGGTCACCCTAATGGTCAAACAAAAAATACGGGTCTAATTATTTCGGCCAGAAAAGTTTTGAGCCCGATCGGAGATCTTTTTTTTTCGAATCATGCTGTTTTCGTTGGGAATTGCTGTATATAGATGCAGAATTTTTTTATTGATCGCAAACTTATTTTGATACACATTTTTAAAGAGAAATGCAATCTTTTGTTTCTGAAAATATGCTGATTAAGTCAGTTAAATTATTGATTTATGCTTATTTAAGTTTGCACAGGAATTCTGTGCACACTTGTGACACGTAGTACATTTTTCACATTCAAGACACGCTTGTGACACGTTCTTTTCTGATGTTTGTTTACATTTTTTACTGTGTCTTTCAACTGGTGTAACCAAATAAATTGAAACTTGGAGCTTCCAAAAGTTTGACTCCATCATTCATAGTTCTGAAAACTTTTAAAATCAAACTTTAAAAACTGGTTTTCTCGAAAAGTATAAAATGGTCGTTATCACAAAATAGCACTCAAAACACAAGATGTCAACGAATGAGTCGCCGCTTCATAATAGGGACGATTTTCTAACAAAAAGTATCACTATTTCACCTGTATTTGTGAGCTTGAGGCTAAGAGATACAAAAATGCAATGCGTTGCACTGTGCTTAGATTCAAAATAGATGTATCGAACAACAATAAGATTTGCTATTCATAACCTAATCCAGCAATAATACTAGTTTGTTGTTCAAGGTTTATTTTTGATCCTTGTTGCCTCGGAACTAAATTAGATTTGAAAAAATGTAACAATCAAACACGCAAAAAAACAACACATTTCATTCTCCCAACAAAAAAAAATCCACACTCAGCCAACCACATAAAAACCGTGCTCATCATTTCAAATCATATTAAAAAAAAGTTGTTCGTGACATATGTCGATTGCAGATTTTGTTTCGGGTTTCTCGGATTTTCTATAACCACAAACACACGCATTGGACTGCGACAGCACGCAGGAAAAAAAAACGTCCCAACATGGGGCAAAATTTCACCGCAAATGTTTTTTTCCCGGGATATTTTTCCCTCCCCCTTGGATTTGAACAGATACCATGTTTTTGGTGGAAAGCCGTAAAAAATGTGTCGACCACAAATGAAAAAAAAATCTCGTTGACGGAGACAATATTTCATGGTCCAGCGGCAATGCAAAAAAAAGTGCTCCGATTTAACCACATATTTCTGGGTTTTCGGTTGGAAAAGCTATGTTTTTTTTTTCTCGTGATGACTAGTCCCACTATCAGCAGTGACGTCGTCGCGTCGACATGTGAACGAATGAATCAAGCCAAATCTCGCTGATTGGAATAATTGTAATGAATTTAGGCGATTACATTGTAACTTATTCGAGCCAGCAGCCTGAAAGTCGGCAACACTGGGGGAGCCAATTCCCCGATCCTGATCTGATTAGTTTTATTTATCGTGTAGTGCCAAGTTGGTCTAACTTACTTACGAAAATGCGAGTGAACTCGTCTGGATCGGGAATTTGCTCCCTGGCACTGGCCAGATTCACGAGGATGTGTGCTGGGGAAAACTTATCTTTATACGAGTGGGGTGCCCCCTTTCATCCCTGGGCAGTATTTCCGGCACCCTCTTCTCTATTTCTTCAAGTTCTATCGAGAGGGGGAAAAGGCCCACGAAGAAGGGGGTGTTAAATAGCGAAAGTCTTGCCAAGTAAATGAGATAAAAACTTTGTTTTACTACACACTCACTCGAACATTCAACACCAAACAAAGCAAAGGTTACAGGTTGTTGGTTCGACCTTTCTCTTAATAGACCCTGGCTGGCTTTGGTCAATGAAAGATCAGAGGCCAAGTCTGGTGGGGTGGAGAAAAGCTGCTTTCTTTTATTGATACATCAAACAATCTATTATTTTATTAGATTAGGTCCAGTGAGAACATGTCAATCGCCTTATCGAGCTGCCTTTATCTTTTGGCGCGATGTTTTTCCTGGATTTTCTGGTTGGGTGTGGAAACACAGCTATTATTGATTAGAAGAGGGGGGATGAAGTGATAAACGGGGATGACGACCGTACAAGACAAATAGTCTTAAGAAATTTTTTAAATTGTGATGAAGTTGCGATTAAGGTAAACTTACTTAATCTTGTCTGTGTGAAGAGAGTATCAAACTTATAATTTTAAAAATATAAATCAGATGAAACAAATCATAGTTTAAACAAAAATAAGTTCAACGGACGATGATATTGGTCTTTTTACTTTGACAATGTTTACAAAAGTGTCGACAATGTTTGAAATTTCTCAAAATTCAGATTAGTTGATATCCCAATTGTCAAAGTTCAACAAGGCCATCACAATGCCCATCTTCACATCCATTAATGTCACCAAAACTAATCATTTGGCACACATCAAAACACACACAAACACACACACGAAACGGTCAAGTACCAAACAACATCAAGATGTTTGCTCTCTTGACAGTAATTCCTTGGGAGTCAATAACATAAACGGCTTCTTAGCACCACTGACCAAACGCCAAAAATGAACAATTCAATCGTTTTCCCATCCACCATCAGCTGGACTGGAGGCTGGAAAAGAAGGGAAAATCTCCACTTGTGATAAGAAAAACTCAGCTCAAAAGGCACTTACATCATTCGATCTTCTTCGCCGCCCCCCTTCAGGAATGACTGTTTCCACATGTTTGTTTTTCTCTTCCTGGGAGGACGTACACTTTTCCGACATGGTCCGAGGTCACACCTTCTTAAGCTCTCTCTCTTAAACGTTTGCGAGGGTGGCTTGCCCACGGTGATATCAATAGCATCGGATCGGTTCCGTGTTTGATGGTCATCGGGAGGATTTTCCTTGAGTGTGTTGACTTTGAGTGCTAGAACTTGGTAAGAAATAACAGTAGACATATTACGTAATGTTTGTGATTGGGATTATTTGACCTTT